>NC_136261.1:306842702-306947702 GCF_964187855.1 Myxine glutinosa
AGGATGAAATTTCTTGAGCATCATCTCGGGATAAATTGGTGGAGAAAAGATAAATAAACGATGACGGTATCGGTCACGTGGTTCGGCCGCCATATTTGTTTTAACACAAAAGCCTTAAAAAAACACTGAAAACGTGTCCTGGCGAAGGTCTGCAGTCTTTGATTGCTGTTTCTTGTTGTTGATGTATTACATTCTGCTGGTTTTGTAGGTTTTATTTTGTTGCTGAGGTGGTATGTGCGAGTTGTTTATTAAACATTTAAGAGTTTGCTGAGATTTTGTTTAATTTTTTTTCCTACCCTATATTAAACTCATGGAGTTCTCATGCTGTACAAATACACATGACATTAGTGAAGTATTACATGAATTGCAAGTATATTAGTCATAATTATCTAATTTGAACCTTCGTTTCCAACATCATGAACTACGTGGTGAGTTGGAATTGTCAAACAAGCCAGGCCACCACTAATGTCACCAATTTGTATGTGAATTGGTGATACTTTACTTCATTTTGTGAACACCAATGGACAAACCAGCTCCTCTCAGGACAATGTAAAAAGTGTAAAACCCAAACTAAAGCAGAGATAAAACATAGCTGCCAAAGTACATTATAAAATATATATATAATAACCACCTTTAGAGGCCATTTTTCCCCGCAAAGCGGGGGTTGGCCTTTTTCGGGAACCGTGGTTGTTGTTGTTTTTCGGTCCCCTTTTTGAAGCAATGTTTTACGGCCGGATGCCCTTCCTGACGCCAACCCTTTTTGTCGCCTTTAACGACAAACAGGGAATTACCAGTGAACTGGTACTCAATTAGCCGACCTCGGAAGGATGACAGGCTGAGTCAACCCCCCTGGCGTTAATTCAGCAATCGACCGGGATTCGAACCCAGGATCCTTGGATCCTAAGCCGGCACCCTAGCCGCTAGCCCAACAACACCAGGGTAGTGCCAAAGTACATTGATATCTATTAATGCATTTGTCTCACGTGTGATGCATGTGCGAGTTCTTCCATGAGCATTACATGCGTGCACATGCACACACGCACACACACACACTTTAATAGGCCTTTTAAAACGTTTTGGTGCTGCCATCATGGGTAAGTGACATGATGAGTTTTAAAATTTGGGAGGGACCTTGCCTCCATTTTGAATTATACAAGGCATTGATGCAGGCCTGAAGCTTACAGCGTTCTTAGGACTACGCAGATCTTAGCGATACACCCAAAAAGGGCAAGACCATTAGATCAGTTGGTGTGTCATATCTGTTGGAATAGACGATGATTAATTTAAGGATAGTAGCTGTCACAAACTGCATTTTGGCATCACGTGATCCCCATTCCTTGGGAGGATCCCTAAAACCAATGTCAGGCCTGAGCTTTGTTTGCTCAGCAGCTGTACTAATTGGTTGCACCTTCATTTTGAATATGGATTTTCCCAACTACAGCCTGTTTTGTAACTATTCATGTTAGTGCCTTGTGGAATTTATTTCACTGTTAAAACTGCCTCTTTGAGAACAAGACCTTTATGTAGTCGTAAACCTTCAGTGCAGCTTTTAGATTTGTATTATTGGTTGCAAACAGCTGTGGTTAGTAATTGACAGTTGTTGGCCATCATGGGTAAGAGCTGTGATTGGCACGGGGTTATGTACAGTGCCTTGAGAAAGTATTCACACCCCTTGCCTTTTTTCACATTTTGTTGTGCTACAGCCCGAATTCAAAATGGATTGCATTGAGATTTTAAAAATCAATCAACACATGATGACATAATGACAAAGTGGAATTTTTTATTGAGAAATCTTTACACAACAATTAAAAATGAAATACAGAAATATCAAGAATAAATGCTCGTTTTCTTTGCAATTTATGTTGTTTTTTATTGTGTCGCTGTTATACTTTAGGATGAGGATACATTCAGAAGCATTTATTGAGGAATAATCGCAATGATCACAAAATAGGTTGTTTCTCCCTTCGATTCGATTCTGAATCAATTCGCAGAAAGGATGTGTGCATGCAGCTCTCATTATTGGACTGGGATATAACTCCAAATTCAGCCAACTGGTTGTATCGTTTGTGAGTGTGCCACTGATGCAGTGTCTCCTCCCCTGTACATTCCAACAGAAGCTTATAATTTATTCAGCTTGCTGGAGATAACTCGCCTCCTCTCTGGAAGACATTGTAGGATCAGAATATCAGCAATTACAGCTTTGAGTCTTCTTGCAGATGTCTGTATCAGCTTTGCACATTTGGATTTGAGGAGTTTCTCCCATTCATCCTTCCAGATTTGCTAAAGCTCTGTCAAGTTGGATGGGTAGCATTGGTAAACAAGCATCTTAAAGTCTTTCTGCAGATTCTCAATGGGAATCCTGTCTGGGATTTGGCTGGGCAATTCAAGGACTTTCATATTATTGTTCTGAAGCCATTCCTGTGTTGCTTTGGCTCTGTGCTTGGGGTCATTGTCTTGTTGAAACGTAAATCGTGGCCACAGTCTATGGTCTTGTGCACTCTGAAGCAGGTTCTCCCCAAGAATTTGCCTGTATTTGGCTCCATTAATTTTCCCTCTATCCTTACAAATCTCCCAGTCCTTGCTGCTGAAAAGCATCCTCATAGCATGATGCTGCCACCACCATGCTTCAAGGTCGGGATGGTGTTAGATTAGATGGGTAATGAATTGTGCTCGGTTTCTGCCAGACATAGTGCTTTGTATTCAGTCCAAAGAGTTCAATTTTTGTCTCATCAGACCACAGAATCTTTTGCCTCATGCTCTGTCTTTTACGTGCCTTTTTGCAAACTTCAGGCGTGCTTTCATGTGCCTTTTTATCAGGAGTGTCTTCCATCTGGCCACTCTCCCATAAAGCCTAGATTTGTGAAGTACTGCAGAGGCTGTTGTCCTTCCGGCAGGTTCTCCTATCACAGCCAAGGAACTCCGTAGTGTGGTCATTGGTGTCTTGGTCACCTCCCTGCCCAAGGTCCTTGCCCGTTTGGTCAGATTGCTAGCTCTAGGAAAAGTCTGGGTTCCCTATTCTTTCCATTTCTTAATGATAGAGATCACTGTGCTCTTGGGAACTTTCAACACTCTATAAATTGCTTTATACCCTTCCCCAGATGTATGCCTCCTCAGAATTCTATCTCGGAGTTATACCGACGGTTCCTTGGACTTCATGGTAGAGTTTCTGCTGTGACATGCACTGTTAACTGTGTGATCTTATGTGGAAAGGTGTGTTTCTTTCTAAATCATGTCCAATCAATTGAATTGGCCACAGTTGTACTCTAATCAAGTTGTAGAGACATCTCAAGGATGATCAAATGAAATTGGATGCACCTGAGCTCAATTTAATAGCAAAAGGGTTGAATACTGTTTTGTTTGTGGGTGGTAGTGATACTGTAGACCAGGTAGAATGTATAGATTAGTGTGCTTTGACTGTCGTGAAGAAGAAGAAACCTCGATGTACCATAAGTAGGGAAATTTGTGTAGACCGGATGTCTGGTAAGCTTGTATCTTCGTCCCCATCACGGGGGGTGGGGCTTGTTAATTAGGGAGGGATGATGGGTAAATTAGTCTTGTATAAATTACCCTGCATGTAATTGCCTCTGTAATTATTCCTTTGTTCCTTATGACATACGCAGCACACACACCTAGTAAGAAATCGCGCATTTAAACACCCTAATTAAAAACCTACTGGAAGCCATGACATTGAGCGCTGCCGCTGATAACATTGACTTGGTAAGCGCACAGGTCAGGCAGCTCCGTGGAGCCACGCCCCGAAGAGCAGTGATTGGTCGAGGGTTTTATTGATGGGAAGGACTGGTAAGGTGGCACGTCCTGATAGGAGCAGAGACGGAGACATAGCGAGATGACGTCAGAGCCTGGATGATAAAGGAACGCGCTGGTGGACATTTTCTCTCTCTTCCTCTGGCCCCTTCTCGTACTGGATGCCATAGCGGTTGATTGTGTGCCGACATCTTCTTGCCCTTCTGATTTGGACACCATCACGAGCGGCAGTGTTGGGAGATCTTGCTGGTGGTCGTGAGGAGGATGAGACACGGACTGGGAACCACAGGTTTCCAAGCAAGAACTACGGGTGGACGAGTGCTGCTTGCTCGCTGCAGCACGACGAGGCTGGAAGAGCAGGCTGCACGCCTGCCGTTCACGACGCGCGGTGAGGCTTAGCTCGTGTCAACGAACGAGCGCATTTCCCCACCAAGGCCTCAGACAATCTTTGGCGATTACTGACGAGACACACCAGCCGAGTTGAGCTTGGTCCCCACAATGAATCGCACACATTTATTTTTGTTCTTTTATATTTCCCTTTGTCTGTGTACTAGTCTGTTGGAGGTTCCCTCAATTTAGGAGTTTAGTTTTATCTTCTTTTCTTTGTAACCGGCATTTCTGTCATTAAACCCATTTATTTTTGTACATTTTAATTCCGTGTTGTTTGAGTTAATTTATCCAGGTGTGAAGACGTCGGGTGGAAGCCGATCAGGTAAGCGCTCCGGTTGCCCACCCCCCACCCCCTCTCCCCCCTCACCAAGGGTAGTCACATGGTGATACTTATTGACTCTAGACATTTCAGCTTTTCATTTTCAATTATTTTGTAAAAAATAAAACAATCCACTTTTACATTATGGAATATTACGTGTAGACCAGTGACAAAAAAAATCTCTATCGTGTATATGTATATGTATATGTATATATAAGATATGTATGTATATGTGTATGTGTATATGTGTATATTTATGTGTATAGATAAATATACACATATACATATGACACCCCTTCTAATTAGTGGATTAGTCTGTTTCAGCCACACCCATTGCTGACAGGTATATATCATCAAGCACACAGCCATGCAATCTCCATAGACAAACATTGGCAGTAGAATGGGCCGTGCTGAAGAGCTCGGTGACTTTCAACGTGGCCCCATCAAAGGATGCCACCTTTTCAACCAGACCTCCCAGACTCAGTGCACGCTCTAACCATTACGTTTTTGCAATTTATCAAACATTTGACAGATGTATAAATTACTACCCTAGTTTTCTTTATCTTAAAACTTCCTTTGGTGTGTTCAACCAGCAGAGATGCTACAGTCGATGGCGCAGCGCCCAGCACAAGCAAATACGAATCGTGACCGTCGCCCGCGCTATCAGCACCCTAAAGGAGCTCCCAACACGGACCTCATTTTCAAGACCGGAGGCCGGTGAGTTAATCGAGGCAGTGGATGCATTCGGGTTCTTTTGGGGGTTTTCCCTACCTACCAGGTTTTTGGGGGGTCTCTTCCTCATGAAGTTCCAAAATTCATTTTCCGATCCTCCAACCCATTGCTTTAGTTAAACTAGATGGCATTCATAGAATACTTATCCTGCGCAGTCAACTTGGTGCAAGCCAACTCTTCAGTTTTTGAAGGGTTTTTTTTAATCCAATATGGCTGCCAGACGTCGTGAGTGATGACATCATAAATTTATATTCTCTAATATAATTGTTGCATAGATCATGCTCAATAAATTTCAAACTGGTCAGACTAAGCGTTGTTTCTGTCTAATTATTACATCATAATTACGGCACCAATGACGTCATCGTTGATAACACTTATTCCCCATGCGGAGTTAATTACAATGAGCCATGTTTCAATTTTCCATGGAGTGGTTTTGGAGATATAGAGGTGCAACGTTTTTCGGTTTTTCCAAGATGGCGCCTGTACCACGTAACCTGATGTCATAATTATTAAAATATTCTGCAGGAGGAGGTGCTCCTATGATGAAAATTTCATGTCCATCAGACCAACAGTTGCAGAGAAAAAAATTCATACTGATTGGATGAAGCATTGTACTTGTCGAATTATGACATCACGAAGGCACTTATGACATCATTAACATATCTTATTCCCCATGGGGAGTACTTGACGACGAGCCATGTTTCAATTTTTTTCCATGGAGTGGTTTCAGAGATATAGAGGTGCAAAGTTTTTCGAAGATGGTGCCTGTACCACGTGACCTATGATGATGTCATCATTATCAATAAAGTATTCTACAGGAGGAGGTGCTCCGATGGTGAAAATCTCGTGTCAATCTGACCAAGAATTGCAGAGAAGAAAAAGTCACACTGATCGAATCGAGCATAATTAAGGTACTGATGACATCATCATTAACATTCACTACATGACCAAAAGTATGCGGACACCCTTCTAATTAGTGGATTTGGCTGTTTCAGCCACACCCATTGCCGACAGGTATATATAATGAAGCACACAGCCATGCAATCTCCATAGACAAACATTCGCAGTAGAATGGACCGTGCTGAAGAGCTCGGTGACTTTCAACGTGGCACCGTCATAGGATGCCACCTTTTCAACAAGTCAGTTCATCAAATTTCTGCCCTGCTTGAGCTGCCCCAGTCAACTGTAAGTGTTGTTATCGTGAAATGGAAACGTCTAGGAGTAACAACAGCTCAGCCGCGAAGTGGTGGGCCACACAAGCTCACGAGACCGCCGAGGGCTGAAGCACGTAGCGCATACAAATTGTCTGTCCTCGGTTACAACACTCACTACCGAGTTCCAAACTGCCTCTGGAAGCAACGTCAGCAAAACAACTGTTCGTTGGGAGCGTCATGAAATGGGTTTTCATTGCTGAGCAGCCGCACACAAGCCCAAGATCACCATGTGCAATGCCAAGCGTCGGCTGAAGTGGTGTCAAACTCATCGCCATTGGACTGGAGCAGTGAAAACACGTTCGCTGGAGTGATTAATCACGCTTCACCATCTGGCAGTCTGACAGACAAATCTGGGTTTGGCGGATGCCAGGAGATCGTTACCTGCCCGAATGCATAGTGCCAACTGTAAAGTTTGGTAGAGGGAGAATAATGGTCTGGGGCTCTTTTTCATGGTTCTGGCTTGGCCCCTTAGTTCTAGTGAAGGGAAATCTTAACGCTACAGCATACTATGACATTCTAGATGATTGTGTGCTTCCAACTTTGTGGCAACAGTTTGGGGAAGGCCTTTTCCTGTTTAAGCATGACAATGCCCCTGTGCACAAAGCGAAGTCCATACAGAAATGGTTTGTCGAGATCGGTGTGGAAGAACTTGACTGGCCTGCACAGAGCCCTGACCGCAACCCCATAAAACACCTTTGGGATGAATTGGAACGCCGACTGCGAGCCAGGCCTCATCGCCCAACATCAGTGCCCGACCTCACTCATGCTCTTATGGCTGAATGAAAGCAAAGCCTCGCAGCAATGTTCCACCATCTTGTGGAAAGCCTTCCCAGAAGAGTGGAGGATGTTTCGCAGCAAGGGGGGGGGGGGGGGGGCAACTCCATATTCATGCCCATGATTTTGGAATGAGATGTTCGATGTTCGGGTGGCCACATACTTTTGGTCATGTCGTGTATCTTATTACCCTTGGGGAGTTCTTTACAATGAGCCATGATTCAATTTTTTTTTCCATGGAGCGGTTTCAGAGATATAGAGGTTTAAATTTTTATTTTTTTTTGTATACAGAATCAAGGCTCGTGTAAGCTCGAGCTGCAACATTTTTCGATTTTTTTCCAAGATGTTGCCTGTACCACGTGACCTATATGATGTCATAACTATGAATAAAGAAATAGTACAGGCGGAGACGCTCCCATGGTAAAATTTCGTGTCAATCGGACCAACGGTTGCCGAGAAAATGAATTTTAAAAATGCAGACGCACGCCACACGTACAGGCGCAACAGATTGCCTAACCCTGCTTTTCATTTTGCAAGTGCAGGGTAATGAGATGATTGTTTGTTTTCAAGGATGTTTGCTCTATTTATGTTGATATAATTAATGATGTTATTTTTCAAACATGTGCATTTTCAAACATTTTCAAACATGTGCACAAGTTTGGTTAAAATGTTTTTTTGTCGTTAAGATCATCCCCAGCTTGCAGTTGTGGTAGTTTTGTTAATGATACCCCTTCCCATTTACCTCTCAGACGTCGGTGAAGAATGAGATGCATCATCGTGTGAATTCCGATGATAAATGAAACAATACAAGATGCATGAAATGAGGCTTCAAAAGGCAGAGCAAAGGACAGGAGGAACTCGAGTCGAGTAGAATGGAGGTGAAAGTCAGGAGTGACATGATCTACAAAGCAAGTGAACACTATCCACAAACGATGCCAGAAGACCTCGTGCTGAACAGCCACGACCAAAGGAAGATGTGGTAGTGCAGATGGCCAAGGAGGTCTCTCCGCCGCACACCTGGTGCAACGATCGAGCCTCACCAACTACCCGAGTCATCTTTGTGATCGTGCTTGATGGAAGGATCCCTTTGAATCTGCAGGCAGTGATTACGTCTTTCTTTGCTCAGTTGTTAGTTAGGGTTACTATTGGCAGACTTGTCTTATTTCTTTGCTTGTCTGCCTGAAAGTTTTTTGGGGTTTTCTTGCACTTTTATGATCTTTGTTCCGCTTCTTTGGAGAAGCTCCCTTGCTGCGCGGCCGCAGGTGGAAATGTGAAGGACGAAAGGAAAACAAACAAAGAATGACTTTTGTAAATTTAACATTGCTCATTTTAGAACGCCACTTCTCACCTCAAGGGATACTGGTGTCACCACCACCACCACCATGACCGATGGTGTCATTATGGGAACATAAAACACCCACATTACAACTGAATCTCCTCGCTGCCTGCTTAGTGGAACAGCAAGTAAATTTAATCAAAACATTTTGTTTTTATCACCCACATGTGCCTATCAGATCTAATCGTATGATTTTTGAAAGTCAGTCTTGTTGAAGTTAATTTTAAATTTGCGAAGAAGTTGTATGGCGTTGGCGAGTGAGTTAGTTGGGCATTCTAGATTGGTGTGTTTAACACGTTTAAATATTCTCAGCTGATGACTTTTTCCCCATTCATAAGGAAATAAAGAGGGGGACAGGGGAGAACAAGTGGGTGGTGCATTGCCAAAAGGTTGGGGGTGCTGGGGAGAGAGGGAGGCGGAAGATGAATGTGGTTGGTGCAGAAAACTCGACAACAATCAGGAGCCAGGTGCGAATGAGGATGAGGAGGGAAAAACAAAAAGCTATTTTGCTTTCAAGAAACTGCCTGTGACATAAATTCCGGCATATGACTGGACTCCTGATGATCTGTCCTAAGGTTCTGCACTGACACTGTCCCCGAACTCGGACTTTTGGGTGTGGGAGCTGAAACAGGCATGTACTCTTAAAAGTGGATACACCGTTTCCTTGTCGATGTCACAGAACTTGTATTCCAACTTCCGAGGTTTCGTAGATGGAACGGGCGGGCGTGAGAGGAGAGTGTCCCAATGGCATGCCCTTTGGTCTTTTTTTGTGTTCCCGGGTTCTTTGGCACAACATTCGAAGTGCGGGTTTCGTGGATAAATAGGAAACTGTTCGGTGAATAAAGAACGTTCTGTACCCTAGTTGAACTGCTTTTTGCCTCTTCGAATTCCTGACCGTTTCCTGCGTTCTTGCCATTGGCAGCTTTCTGGGCAGTGAAACAGCAATGGGAGCTCTAGTTGTTGAGTAAAGCCAGTTTTGGATGGCCAAAGACAGCTTATTGGTCACTTTGTTGAAGCGCACCTGACTAGCTGTGATTATTAAGTTAAAAATTGTTTTGCACACATCATTCTGCTTTGTTGGGCTGCAGGATGGCCTGCAGGTAAGCGCACTCACCTTTGAACTGTCTAGCCTGGGTTCGAATGTTAACCCAGTTATAAACTCATCCTGGTGTTTTGCATGCAGGGCGATGGCATCGGTGTGTGCGCCTTTCCTCAGATGGACGTTAAAATGGATGTCCAGTCTGCCAGTGGTGGATGTTGAAGATCCCACAACGTCTTCCACGGAGAGGAGGCGAGTTATCGCCAGCAAGTTGAATAAATTTACAAATTCCTGCTTGAATGTGATGGGGGCACTGCATCAGTGGCACCCTCACACTTCACTGACGATGCAACCAGTAGGCTAAATTCGGAATTGTGTCCCAGTCCAATAATGGATAGCTGTATGTACACATCATTGTGATTACTCCTCAATACATCCTCATCCTAAAGTATAACAGTGATACAAGAAAAACAAACAAACATATATTGCAAAGAAATGGAGCATTTTTAATGTCCACTTTTTAGAAGAATAGAGAATGTAACACTGCCCTTCTACTATTTCAATTAAATTGACTTCACAAATGGTTATCTACATATTACATAAGCAAGGAAACTGTTGGTAAAAAGAAAATTAAAAAGACGTCCACATGGCATGCTGGTAGGGTACTACCTAAACGGACTAGTATGCCATGGTCATCCACAGGGCATGGCCATAGGACACTACCCAAAGGGGAGCAATGGTCAAATTTTCACAAGTTACCTTTTCATGCGGAATTGAGGCGTGAGGAGGGTTTGGAGGGAAGCAAATGTAAAAGTAAGTTGGACATGGGAATAAGGGGTTGGGAGGCATCCTGGTTAAACTGGGCGTCCCGTCTGCTAACTTTGCTAGTGGATGTTGTAGATCCTATGGTGTCCTTCGTGAAGAGCAGGTGAGCAATCGCCGGCACTATGAACAAATTCCTGCACACTCAGTCGAGTATCTTGTGTCAGAGTGGTGACCCCTCCAGGATGGTGACCCCGAGCCAATGAAACTGCCTCGACTGTCTTCTGCGTGAGGAGGATAGAGACGATGTGCATGGTGAGTCACAAGTCCCAGGACATGATTGTAGCTGCTTATACAAGATTTGCTTGTACCATGTATTTATACTGTTTTCTGTTTTTCAGATAATACAAATAATACATAAAAGCAAGATGGCAGACACCAGTCCATTTACAGTGGAAGAGAGGCTGGTATCAGTGGGGTGGTACCACGAGAGGAGAAACACAAACAAGATGATGAAACGGGTGCAAGAAGACTTGGAGGAGCGTTTTGAAAATCCAGCCCCATCAAGATCAAATCTTCATCTTTGGGGAAAAGGTATTTCAGACTGGAAGTGTACTCGCCAGCAAGCGCAGCGAAAAACCAAAAATTCATGATTTTGGAATTCAAAACGTTAAAACATCCGTTCTCAGATCTCCGAAAAAAATCATTACGGAAACGTTCTGCAGAGTTGGGTGTTTCGTGTTCATTATCGCATCGCACAATGAAAGACCTTCACATGAAACCATATAACTAACTGTGATTTGTGAATTGTCAGATGCAGATCATGAAAACAGGTTGTGACTGTGGCCACACTTCTGTGGGCACCACGCAGTCCTGTCCTGAGCACTTGTGATGATGCTCTGTGTGGGTACGTCAAAGCTGAGGTTACAGAACGTCGCATGGAATCTGTTGATGAACTGAAAACACATTCAGGAAGCATTTTGTACCATAACACATGGAATTTTGCATCGATTTCCACACCGCACGTGGAGAAAAATTATCTCGTGTTGTGACAATGGATGACGTCATACAGATGCACTCGATGTCCAAGGAGGTATTGGAATTGTTATATTACTATGATATGTTATTATTACTCCTGTTATTATGTATTACTGTTACTACTGCGGCTTAGGGCTCACCCTGTAGATGGCAGTTTGGACTCTTGTGTTTATTTTGTTTTACTTTACCCAACAGGCTTGTTCATGAAAGATGCACCACTGGATTCCAAGAACTTTGTTTATCCAAGACTGAAAATAGCCTCTGACTCCACATGATCATTGCGCTGTTGTTGTTGGGCGAGTGAGTAGGGAGGGCAGTGTGGGTGAAATGTAAAACCAAGTATCCTGGTGAAAACGATTCTTATTTGAATTATTCATAACACCCTGTGCTGTGGTAATGTATCAGTTGGGACCAAACTCGCTGTGAGCGACTCAAGCTGTGGTGGATGCAGGAGTTTTGGAAATGGAGAATCCACTAGAGCAACTTTCCAGTCCGCAGGTGTATGAATGAATGTTGCATGGTCGTGGAGGTGAAATGGTAGATCACAGATCATGAATTAAGGAGTCCGAGTCTTTTCAGTGCTTCCTTTTGCTCCTCAACCCTTGGATCTTGAGGTGAGAATAAGACCCTCACACCTGCAGAGCGACCGGGGTCTCTCTCATAGTTCTGATCTCCATCAATGACCCCAACCACAGCCCCGTCAGCCCTCATCCGGGGTGTTTGCAGTACAGTGGTTTCTGTGAGAATGTTTGGAGCAGATGTTCTGGCTTTGGGATGAGGATGACGTGCAGGTGATCGAGTATTGTGCAGGTTCCCCCCACTGCCATCTCTCTGCAATAGTCCCAGCCGAGTTAGGGCTTCCAGTCGTGCCCCATCCTGCCCTGGCCCTGCTGGAAACCTCACGGAGCAGTGCCGCACCAGACTAGCTTGTCGAGGGTCGACAGAAGCTCCTCCACACACCACGCCAGTCGTGCAACGCCAGCCCTTCGCCCGGGAACGTCCATCTCCTCCGTTCATTGAATGCCGAGCTCTTAGGGGCGCATCTTGCTGGTCTCTCCCTTGCCTGTGGTTCAGCTGGGAATGTCCAGGGAGAAGGTGTGCTTTTTCGGAATGTGAGGATACCCCCATCGGAGGTGCAACCCCCTCTCCTACTTGGCGAATGCTGGGCCGTGGAAAATGAAATGGCTTCGGGGTTGAGGTTAGACGGGGCCGATGTAATCCCATCTGTGGGTCTCCACGACCGTTTCCCATGGAGGATGTGTCAGTGCGGTCCTCTCTGCTTCCATCGACTTGGCTGCAATTATTCGACGTCTCTGAATTGGGGTCCACAAGAGGGGATTCTGCTTTTGCAGCATCTTGCACGTCCTTCTCAAAGTCCTCCTGCCCATCTGCACTCAGCCTGATTGTCCGCCTTTGTCCCAGACTTGATGCAGCACCATGGTTGGGGCTAATATGTTCCTCGACTCCTTCATGCTCCGAATCTTCCGATATCAGCTCGATGACTTGTTCGAGGAATGCGAGACACTCGTCTTCCAGCGACTTTTCGACATCCTCCACTTGCGAATCCTACAAGAACACGTGCTCTTAAGGGAACATTTCATGCATGATTCCTTCATCAATCTTGTTATAGAAATGTAATCAGATTACAACATGGTCATGTCGGTGTGAGTTTTTGAAAAAAATCAGGACACCGAGTAACCATGGAAATCGAACCCTGCTCGATACCCTCGTGAGAAGTTTATCAAGGCCAGAGACACTTCATCCCCAACCTACTCAGTTACGTATTACGAATGTAACTAGAGAGTTCATAGAATACGATACCCCACGCAGTGTTCAGGTATATATTTAAATTTAAATAAAACAAAGATTTTAAAGATCGTTAAAGTCCACAGTTTTGCATTGGTGAAGTAGTCTTATACACCACCTCATTTAACATGTCCAAGTACTGCAAAACTGGAGTTTTAAAAGTGCAAAGAAGGAAAAAAGTTGTGTTATATAATATTCAAGTATATAAATCAATTACAATATATATATATTGTGAAAGTCGTATTTATAAATAAATAAATTCCAGAATTTACCGCCATTGACCCAGTGTCTTTTACACCACCTTATTTAATACGTTACATTAGTTCCTCATGGCTGTTGTTTGTGTCCTTTATAACATCTTTAAAAACTATGTTTCCTGTTTGGAATGATTTTCAATTTTGTTTAGCTGTCAGATAGATAGATAGACAGACAGACAGACAGACGGAGTAAAAATACCATCTCACTCCCCTCTGCGCATATGTGATCGGGATGAATTCAGAACGAAAGTACGGTAACACGACAGGTTTGTTTTCCGATTCATGTTCAAAATATAACATTCCATTTCAATCATTTGTTCCTCGATCATAAACTGACATTTGTTGACAGACAGACAGATGGATGGACCTGAACCAATTGCTTAACCCCGCTATTGGCTTCACCTGCACAGGTAGATATTGTTCCATTGGGTGCAAAAAAGTTTTAAACCTGATATTTTTGACTTCGTTTCTCGATTATAGTACCAGTTTACTCCTGCTTCCAAGGGGGTCATAGGGAGCGGCTTCGGGTTTTTGAGATTCTGGAACATGTCTCTGGAACAATGGATGAAATCAACAGGACGTTCATTAAGGTTTTCTAACTGCCGGGGGAAGCAAGGCGAAGCTGACACGTTTCAGGCGTTAACCCTTCGTCGGAGCAAAAGAGCTGTTCTGATGAGGGGTTAATGCTGTTCTGATGAGGGGTTAATGCCTGAAACTTCAGCTTCTTCCGGCGGCGATTAGCATACCTCAATGAACATCCTGTTGATTTCATCCATTGGTCTACCGACGCAGATCTACACTAGACTACTTCTTGATTACCTCCACCACTGAAGGTGGACGGACTCTTGTTTGTTATGTATTCACCCTTGTTTGTGTTGTCTGTCTGTCGGTGAGCAAGATATCTCCCAAAGTTATGGACGGATTTGGGCGAAAGTTGGTGGGTAGGTTGGGTGTGTGACAAGGATAAATTGGTTAGATTTTGGTGACGATCCCTATCCGGATCCAGCTACTAGAATTTTTAAGTGATTCTTCACCATTGAGATTTTTTTTTTTTTTTTTTGTATACAAGATCGAGGCTCGTGAAAGAGCGAACATTAATGACAAAAAAAAACAAACGGAGACATAAGACGAAATAAAGGGAGTGGGAGACAAGATGGGGAGAGAGAGGGAAGCACACAATTACAACAGCAGACAACAGGGACATCGGGAGATCTGTGGGAGGGAGAGGGCTTGGGGGGAGGAGGCGTGGGAAGGCGGGGTGGAGGGTGGGAGAGGTTAAAAAAAAAACACATGGACACAGCTAGAACTTCCAGGAAAGAAGTCGGTATTTCAAAAAAGTGGATGTGGGGTGAAATTAGCGGGGGTAGAAAAGATCAAGACTTTGGATAGGGGAAGATAAGAGATGGTGGTGAACAGCTGTTTTAAAGACCTGAAGGGAAGAGTGGGATTGAAGAGAGGAATTCAGATTTGCACGACATCTCAAAAAGTTATGGATGGATTCAGATTAAGCTTGGGGGATGAGTTGGTTTAGTGACAAGAACAAGCCAATTAAATTTTGGTTAAGATCCCGTTCCAGATCCGGCCTATCAGTGGATACAAAACGTAAACTGTTCAGCCTGGCGGAGGTATGCTCTCTACCGAGTGATGTTCTAGTTACTTCTGGAACCGGCTGGCCAGACATGACTACACTGGTCGAGGCGAGTGTGCACACCTCTAAGCCTTAAGTTCTCCTGCCAGCGCTGCTAACAAACTTATCCTTTCAGTTGTCTCATCTCCATTGTTAATTACTCGTATTTTACCTGGAATGACATGGCAGGCAAGGAGTCACCAAACCCGGACCCCAACACACTGACGAGTCAGAGACTCAGTTCAACATCTGCTGGTCTCTCACACTCCTGGTCCAACTTGGGAGTCAAGAGGGGGTGGGTGTGGGTAGACAGGGAAAATGTTAGGACTTTCATTTCAGAAATTAACAGTGTTCTCCAAACGATAGGCCTTTGACACTCGGTGTGGTACTCCATGGGCAAGAGCGGAAACAGACTTAGTGGAATATTCAAGTTAAAATGATTATCTACATTACGTGGTGACGTCATGCCAATGTGCTGTGCTGTGCTGTGCTGTGTGACTCACCGCAAGAAGGTATAGATGGCAGACTCCACAGCTCTGCGCTGTAGTGCTGCGGAGACGGGTTCGGCTTTCCGCGGGTATCCAGGCTGCCAAACTTGCCTGGCATAAGGATCCCTCTCTCCTCCCCTCTCCTCCATTCACCCCCCTGCCGCTCACGTTTCCAACTCACCCCTGTCGCACTTCTGCGCCACATTTCGGACAAATGGCAACATTACGTACACTCGTTGTGATTGGTGCCACCACCGTGGTAATGTCTTGCGCTTTTACAATAGACTTTAACATGACTAACATGTCATTTCTATCGCCTTGAGGAAGACTCTTCCAGGCCTCCAGAAACGCGGCCTTCAAAGAAACTGTGATCCAATTTTTCAGGCCCTGCATCAAATATTTAGTACTACGCTGGGGTTGCATGTCTGTTAACAAGACCTCATATCCCAGATCTCCATCTCTTCCAAGTCACGTGAGTTGTTCGAGCAACCGTCTCCTCGTGAAATTCCAAATATCCAGACTTATTGCCCACCTCCAAGTTCTTCGCTTCTACAGCTCGTGGAACCTCCTTCCTCGGGAATCCCACTCAGACCTCCAGGGTTTCAAGTTGGCGGTGCCACACCACCTCATGCCACCCTCCAACCCTGTTAACAAGGCCTCATATCCCAGATCTCCATCTCTTCCAAGTCACGTGAGTTGTTCGAGCAACCGTCTCCTCATGAAATTCCAAATATCCAGACTTATTGCCCACCTCCAAGTTCTTCGCTTCTACAGCTCGTGGAACCTCCTTCCTCGGGAATCCCACTCAGACCTCCAGGGTTTCAAGTTGGCGGTGCCACACCACCTCATGCCACCCTCCAACCCTGTTAACAAGGCCTCATATCCCAGATCTCCATCTCTTCCAAGTCACGTGAGTTGTTCGAGCAACCGTCTCCTCATGAAATTCCAAATATCCAGACTTATTGCCCACCTCCAAGTTCTTCGCTTCTACAGCTCGTGGAACCTCCTTCCTCGGGAATCCCACTCCGACCTCCAGGGTTTCAAGTTGGCGGTGCCACACCACCTCATGCCACCCTCCAACGCTGTTAACAAGGCCTCATATCCCAGATCTCCATCTCTTCCAAGTCACGTGAGTTGTTCGAGCAACCGTCTCCTCGTGAAATTCCAAATATCCAGACTTATTGCCCACCTCCAAGTTCTTCGCTTCTACAGCTCGTGGAACCTCCTTCCTCGGGAATCCCACTCCGACCTCCAGGGTTTCAAGTTGGCGGTGCCACACCACCTCATGCCACCCTCCAACCCTGTTAACAAGGCCTCATATCCCAGATCTCCATCTCTTCCAAGTCACGTGAGTTGTTCGAGCAACCGTCTCCTCGTGAAATTCCAAATATCCAGACTTATTGCCCACCTCCAAGTTCTTCGCTTCTACAGCTCGTGGAACCTCCTTCCTCGGGAATCCCACTCAGACCTCCAGGGTTTCAAGTTGGCAGTGCCACACCACCTCATGCCACCCTCCAACCCTACCTGTGATCTTGTGATCATTAACCCTCCCCTCATTGATCCCCTTGATACGTACTTGTGTTGATCCCACTGCCCTAAAATCAGTCAGTACATTGCCCTTTGCCTTTTCTCATCTCGCTCTTCCATGAGCCTTGACCTTGAACACACAAAGTTCCTCATACAACAAAAACAGGTGTTGCTAATGTGTAGTAACATTAAAGGAGCAGGACTGAAGGAAGCATCTCATCCTTAATAAAATTGTCTGTCATTGGAGGTTTTCTTTACTATGACTTAGGAGGGAATAGCAGGTGTACCCGGCGTTGTCCGGTGCTATTCTAATCCTGTTGGCATTTTGAAAAAATAAAACGTTTTCGGGTTGTCCGTCCGTCCGTGCGATATGTGCGATTGAGACTAAACTTCCAGAGCAGGAGTGACACCCATGCAGAATGTTTGTATGATAAATGTGACGTCATAGGTCACGTGGTATGGCAGCCATCTTGGATTAAAATCAAATAATTGAAAAATGTTTCTCAGAACCACTGAATGGAAAAATTTGAAACTTGGCACATTGTCAAGTACTCCCAATGGGGGAACAAAATCATGATAATGATGACATCATAGGTGAAGTGGTATACCAGGCAAAAATGTTTTAATCGAATTCCTTATCCTAAAAATCTGAAATTGCATTCACATGATCGATGACCCATTTGTATTGAAATATTAAATTTATAACATCATCGGTCACATGGTTTGGCAGCCATATTCGATTGAATGAAAATATTAAATAATTATATCTCTGAAACCGCTCACCCTATCGATGCGAAATTTTACAAATATCATCTTACAGCACTGTAAGATGCACTCACACTTACAAAAAGAAGCACTGTTGCATATAATTTGAAAATGATGATGTTATAGGTCACGTGGTTTGGCAGCCATCTTGGATAAAAAAACGAACCTTATCCGATCAACACGAAACTTACATATGCAGAGTGTACATTTTAAAGGTCATATGTCATGTGGTATGGCAGCCATCTTAGCTTGAAAGCCAATATTTAAAAATATCCCTTCTCTGAAACCGCTTCACCGATCGATGTGAAACCTGTCATGGCTGGTGAAAACGTGATACTTGAGAACAGCTGAAGGGATTTAAATTCAAACTTGTTTATTTTTAGGACAGTGAACGATGACATCTACCCGTTGTGGGACTATGCGGAGCATATTAGCGACGCAGTCACATTGTTCAAATTTTTCTTATTTTTTGTGGGGGCCTAAAATGCTTTCCTACACCCACGAAGGACTGTCAGGGATCATTTAATATTACCTTTTACATAGCTACAACGGCTTATGTGCTAACATTTAACAAATAATTTAAATTAAAAAAGAAAAGAAAAGAAAATTCCCCAAAAAACAACTTTTTTCAAACTTTACAATTTTTTTTTTATTTTTCAACTTTTTGTCACAACACTCCAGCACTTACGATGAAACTTTGGAAGTTTGATGAAGATCCGTTCGGCCATCTATGAGAAAATTTGCGACACACACACAGACAGACATCTCTGAAAGTATAGAATAGAATAGATGAAGAACATCTAATGATTAAGTAGAAATGGAAGTTCAGAAGAGAGATAGCAATCGAATATTGAGAAAAGAAAGAAATAAACCATCACACGACGTTACTATGGCCTCTTCTGTTTGCATCCTCTTCTCTTCTCACCAAGTACTCCAATGTAACAGGGTGCAAAGGTCACATAAAAGTACCTCATCAGTGTAAGTGTAATTATCACACAACAAATTATAAAAACGGTGCAAAGACCTCTTAACAATGAAGGGACACAATGACTGCAAAGGGAACCACACAAACAAATAAAAGTTTACTGGGAAAGACAAAGAAGGAAAACTAGAAGGTAAGGAAGAGTGGAAATGCAGAGAAGATTACAAAATAAGTAAAAACTAGGGAGTTTAATGTGCAGTGTTCAAGTACAGTATATACTTCAATTTAAATAAAATAATGATTTTAAAGATTTTTTTTTTTAATCCGGAACTTTAGCACTATTGAAGCACTTATACACCACCTTATTTAGTACGTCCAAGCACTGCTAAACAGAAGGGTTTTGAAAGTGACAATCAGGTGAATTGTGTTCTATAGTGTTGAAGCACATAATTAAATGTAAATAAAATAAAGATTGGAAAAGTCGTATAATTAAATTAATTATGGGTTTTACCGAAGTTTTTCCGGTGCTTTCTGCAGTGTCTATTACACCACCTTATCTAACGTGTTACATTTTTTTTCGTGCCTATTGTTTGTGTCTTTTATAACGTCCTCAAAAACAGTAAGTTTCCTGTTTGAAATGATTTTTTTATTTTGTTTAACTGCCATACAGGCAGAGTAAAACAATATTATCTCACTCCTCTCTGTGCATGTGTGATCAGGACAAATTCAGAGCCAAAGCACTGCAAAATGGAAAACTGGGAGGGGGAGGGGAGAGAGAGGTGAGGAAGGGAGTGGAAGGTGGAGGGGAGGAAGAGGGGAGAATGAGGGGAAAGATATACTACATATACGTATTTTGGGGGGCGGTGGTTGCTTTGACAGGCCCCTCCCTTTTGGGGGAAAGGGGGGGGGGTTAGGGAAGTAGGAAAATTTTACCTGTGCAGAGTGCTTTAACTTCAGTGTTGCACAGGTAAAAAAGGAAATTGTAATACCCTCTGCCACCATCACCAGGTGGCGCTACACGGTACACATTTACATAGAGAATTTACGCCCCTCTCCCAGTTCCCCAAACCCCCGCTTGAGGGCGCGGCCACATAGCCTATGTTAACCCCCCCCAACCCCCCCACCAGACAAAGTTGTATTTTTATTTATACCCCGAGTGAAGTACATAAGCGTTTATAGCTGGACACACAGACCAACCGCTCTCTTATATTGTAGGTCATTAACATAATGAGTACATAAGCCAATCAAATGGGAGATGTGGGGAGGAGAGAAGAAAACGGAGCAGTTAACAGGTTCTTCTTCCTCGGTTTTCTTGCTTGGTAGCATCATTTGCTGGATGCGCAGGTGTGCCGCTGATGCAGTTCCCCCCTCAATGTTACAACAGGATATGGCCAGGGTGGTGGAGATAGATCGTGTACTCTTCAGGAGGGACGCCTTGGGAGATTTGAAGAGGAGGGGAGGGGAGGGGTTTTGAAGAGGAGGGGAGGGGAGGGGTTTTGGAGGGGAGGAGAGGGGAGGGGAGGGGAGGAGAGGGGGGGGGAAGGGTTGGGGAGAGGAGGGGAGGGGGGGGGAGGTGGGAGGTGGGAGGAGGGGAGGTGGGAGGTGGGAGGAGGGGGGGGGGAGGTGGGAGAGGAGGGGGGGGGAGGTGGGAGAGGAGGGGGGGAGGGGAGGGGAGGTGGGAGGGGAGGGGGGGGAGGGGAGGGGAGGTGGGAGGGGAGAGGAGGGGGGGGGGGGAAGTCAAAGGAGTTTGGGAGGACGGAGCACTAAGGGCAGGAAGGAAGGTTGCACGTGCGAGTACGGGGAATGTATGGGTGGAAGGAAAAGGACTGGGGTGGAAGCAAAAGGAGTGGGGTGGAGGAAAAAGGAGTGGGTGGAGGAAAAAGGAGTGGGGTGGAGGAAAAAGGAGTGGGGTGGAGGAAAAAGGAGTGGGGTGGAGGAAAAAGGAGTGGGGTGGAGGAAAAAGGAGTGGGGTGGAGGAAAAAGGAGTGGGGTGGAGGAAAAAGGAGTGGGGTGGAGGAAAAAGGAGTGGGGTGGAGGAAAAAGGAGTGGTGTGGAGGAACAAGGAGTGGGTGGAGGAAAAAGGAGTGGGGTGAAGGAAAAAGGAGTGGGGTGGAGGAAAAAGGAGTGGGGTGGAGGAAAAAGGAGTGGGGTGGAGGAAAAAGGAGTGGGGTGGAGGAAAAAGGTGTGGGGTGGAGGAAAAAGGAGTGGGGTGGAGGAAAAATGAGTGGGGTGGAGGAAAAAGGAGTGGGGTTGAGGAAAAAGGAGTGGGGTGGAGGAAAAAGGAGTGGGGTGGAGGAAAAAGGAGTGGGGTGGAGGAAAAAGGAGTGGGGTGGAGGAAAAAGGAGTGGGGTGGAGGAAAAAGGAGTGGGGTGGAGGAAAAAGGAGTGGGGTGGAGGAAAAAGGAGTGGGGTGGAGGAAAAAGGAGTGGGGTGGAGGAAAAAGGAGTGGGGTGGAGGAAAAAGGAGTGGGGTGGAGGAAAAAGGAGTGGGGTGGAGGAAAAAGGAGTCGGGTGGAGGAAAAAGGAGTCGGGTGGAGGAAAAAGGAGTCGGGTGGAGGAAAAAGGAGTCGGGTGGAGGAAAAAGGAGTCGGGTGGAGGAAAAAGGAGTGGGGTGGAGGAAAAAGGAGTGGGGTGGAGGAAAAAGGAGTGGGGTGGAGGAAAAAGGAGTGGGGTGGAGGAAAAAGGAGTGGGGTGGAAGAAAAAGGAGTGGGTGGAGGAAAATGGAGTGGGGTGGGTGAAAATCGCCATGTTTGCATAAGTACGAGTAGTAAATCATATCGAACCATTTGAAATCATTTTCAGACATTTGCTGGGTAAAGTTTTTTTCGGTGATTATAAATGGATAAACTCCAGGAACAAGTCGACTTTTTGGAAAGTTTGTGCCTGTTTCAACGTTTTAAATTCACTTATCCGAACATTATTTAAATCCGTTTGTCTAAAGTTTAAAACATCTGCTCGTTGGAAGCCGTAAAGCTTGAACAAACACGACTCACGTTCGATTTTCGTGGGATTGTGCACATCATGGACAAAAGATAAAGATTAGAAATTCACAATCTAAAAATCGAAACTACACCAGAATATTTGCCCCAGGAACGAGAAACTACACTGTAGTACAAAACGCACCAAATGTAGAAAGTACAATCCGTAAAAAAGTAAATAAATAAACATATCAGGTTAATAAAAAATAAGTAAATAAACAAAAAGGAAACAAATAAATGAGTATATAAATTAGAAGGGTAATCGGTGGAGCACATTCATCCGCCAGGTTGAACCGTTTGTTTTGTATCCCACTGATAGGCCGGGTCTGGATTCGGACCTGAACTAAAATCTAATTGGCTTGTTCTTGTCACCTAACCAACTCGTCCACCAAGTTTTGTCCGAATCCGTCCACAGCTTTTTGAGATATCCTGCTATATATCGGTTTTAGCCCGATCACTTAATGGTGAAGAATAATTTAAAATAATTTAAAAAAATTGTCAGATTCAGATCCGGATTTGGATCTTCACCAAAATCTAATAATTTCATCCTTGTCAAATACCCAACATCTCCACCAAATTTCAACCGAGTCCATTCACAACTTGAAATTCACAACTGAAATATCCTGCTCACAGACAGACAGACAGACAGACATGGGTGAAAACACCACCTCCGTCCACCTTCAATGGCAGAGGTAAAAAAAATAGATTTAGTGTATACTACATTACAGTTGTTCCCAATCGCTTACATACATTTCCTAAAACATTGTGCTATTTTCTCAAAACAATGAACACAAGACACCAAACTGCAACATAGTTTGCAAAATAACACATTTCGTTTGCAAATTGCTCTCAAAATATCAAATTTATGTCACAAAATGAAATAAATAAATCCAAACAATCCAATTTGTCATCTAATGAAAAACTCACAGTATCAGACGTTTCACAGAAGTACAATGAATACTGAATATAAACATCAATACACTCACTATGTTTAACCCTTGGTGCATACTTTCTGCCTTTGTCATCCTTTTTGATTTTAATCAAACAAGTTCACCCGCTAACTACGGGAGCGGCAGGAAGGGTCATTCCTCTTTGGGGTATATAGATTACAGTCGATCTATGGTCGGGTCTCAAGAACGTTGGGTTTGTGTTCATTTACCAAGTTTCTTGTGGAGAGATCGCCAAGTGGTTTAAGCATTCGAGCAAGCACTCCATTCAAAACCGTTAAGGAACGGCTGGCTTGCCATGCGCTAGCTAGCTGCTTGGTAAATGAGCACATCCCGGTCTTCCTCCCTTTCAGTTTCATGTTAAACAGCAGGAGCGAGTTCCAAAAGTTCACTACGAAAAACGCCAGGTTAGCGCCAGGAAGGGTCATGTTATTAACCTAACCATTGTGGGGTATATAGAGTACAGTAGATCTTCACTCAGTTCTACAAGTAAAACTTACCTCACAGATGTCGGGATTCCTCCAAATCTCTTCATTTCATGTTATAAACAGCATTAGCGACTGTTTAAAAAGCTAATCATACATGTTTGTGGTTCATAATATTCATTACTGTTCATTAATGTTCATTACTTCTGGTGGAGGCCGTTGCTACCACGAAAACGCCATGCCATGGTAAGCTATTCATATGCGTTGACTCGCTGGAAAAACCCCTTGAGGAGGTTGTGATATTATTGGTATTAATATTGTTTTTGTAATAACATTAATATTATGCTATTATCGTTAGTTTTGTTATTCGAAGCGGCCTTGGAAAAACGCCACGGTAAAGCTAACTTAATATGGCTATACACCTCAACACGCAACGCCATTGACGGCAATGGCGGGGAAAACCCGCTTGGGGAGAAAACCCCCTTGGGGAGGGGGGCAAATTAATGCGCTACAACCTTCATTGTGTAACTCTTAGTCATTCTGTCAAGTTTGGTTGAGATTGGATAAGTAACGACAGAATGTATTGGCGTCAAAAATTCATCAGACAGACACAAATGGCGTATTTTAGTATGATTGTGTAAAAACAAACGTCACTTTTACAGGAAGAGATACATAAATTTTCTTTCAGTAGACTTAACCCAAAAAATAAGTCCGGCAGTGCAAAACTTTTACGCTCAAGAACAGACAATGAAAATTGTTTTTACAACAAAAAAGTAGTTTATTAATTTCTTCCATTTTTATGGGTATTGTATCCACTAACAGTAAATCATAGCACGCACAAATATACAATTGTGCCAAAGAAGATGATGAGGAAAAATGGAATATAACGAAATGGTAACTTTACTCAAACATTACTATTTGTTACCTCCGTCACCGAAGGTGGAGGCAGCTTACGTTTTCACCCATGTCTGTCTGTCTATCTGTCTGTTTGTGAACAGGATATCTCATAATGGAAAGTTGTCCTCAGTAGGGGAAACTGAAATTCAATATGGGATATTACCCACAGGTATGACTTATGTCCTCAGTAGGGGAAAATGAAATTTAACGAAGGATATTACTCACAGGTATGACATATGTCCTAAATAGGGGAAACTGAAATTCAATATGGGATATTACCTACAGTTTTGACATATGCCCTCACTAGGGGAAACTGAAATTCAATATGGGATATTACCTACAGTTTTGACATATGCCCTCACTAGGGGAAACTGAAATTCAATATGGGATATTACCTACAGTTTTGACATATGCCCTCACTAGGGGAAACTGAAATTCAATATGGGATATTACCTACAGTTTTGACATATGCCCTTACTAGGGGAAACTGAAATTCAATATGGGATATTACCTACAGTTTTGACATATGCCCTCACTAGGGGAAACTGAAATTCAATATGGGATATTACCTACAGTTTTGACATATGCCCTCACTAGGGGAAACTGAAATTCAATATGGGATATTACCTACAGTTTTGACATATGCCCTCACTAGGGGAAACTGAAATTCAATATGGGATATTACCTACAGTTTTGACATATGCCCTCACTAGGGGAAACTGAAATTCAATATGGGATATTACCTACAGTTTTGACATATGCCCTCACTAGGGGAAACTGAAATTCAATATGGGATATTACCTACAGTTTTGACATATGCCCTCACTAGGGGAAACTGAAATTCAATATGGGATATTACCTACAGTTTTGACATATGCCCTCAGTAGAAACATTTATAACAACATTTATTGGAAGAAAATCAACACCAAACTGTCAAAATGCGTATAATTAAACGGATATAGATGTCATCTGTACATTTATTCACTTTAAATAAAAAGACAGCGTATACACATTCATATATGATGGCTGTAAATAGGGGACAATGGTGGACAATAAATATCTCTTGTAGTCTTGATGTTTTGGACAGTTTTATTCATACTTGATCTTCAATATTTCAATTATCTTGGGAGAAATTAGGACCTCAAGTAATAACTGATTTATAAAATGTATGAAGTAATCATACATGAACAATAAATCATATATAATTAAGAGCACTACCATTTTGTGGAAATTCTTTATTTTGTTTTTGATGTCTACCCTTCTGATATGAATCATAGTACCCGAAAGAAATTCCGTGGAAAACTTGGTGCTTTTGTCCGGCCTGTAACTATTTCCTGTAAGCCACCTTACTACAAAGTGATAGCCGGCCTGCAATATGTAATCAATACATACATGTAATACTTTGAGGAGGAACCTTGTGTGTTGTTCTATTGAACACACAAACAGAAACTCTGTTTTATTGATAGATAATTTTTAGCCGCGTCGCAGACGCTGGTCATAGAGTGCCCTCTGCTGTTGTTGTTGTTCTTCTTGTTCTTCTTCTTGTTGTTCTTCTTCTTCTTGTTCTTGCCGAGAAGACAAAACCTCAAAGCTCCACCCATTCTGGGAACCATAGCTCCACCCATTCTGGGAGAGGCTTCATATAAACAAATATCCACCATTTTATTAACTCGCATAGCTTTGAGGCCTGTTTTGTAGGCCCGTGGTGTCTTCCTCTCTCACACAGTTTTATTTCAAATCAAATTCGATATATCATTTCATTTTTCACAGTCGCTAACATAGTTTTAGACTCAGCTGAAAAAAAACGGGAAGAAAATCCGATGAAAGTTGCCCTTTATAGAACGAAATGAATTCTCAAAGGCCTGTAACTTCAAGTCCATTGAGATTTTTTTTTTTCAAATCGCGGCATGGTCAGTCATACACCGCCCAAAATAACAGACAGGAAAATGCCGAGATATATATATTTTGTTTAAATCGTGGCATGGTCAGTCATACACCGCCCGAAATAACAGACGGGAAAATGCCGAGATATATTAAAAATTCGTCCATTTGATGACAATCGTCACGATGAAATATTTAATTTATACGTCGTCACAATAATGTGGAGAGAGGAGCATAGCTTCGTTCACGTGTCGCCACATACGGGAAATTGCCGAGATATATATTTTTTAAATCGCGGCATGGTCAGTCATACACCGCCTGAAATAACAGATGGGAAAATGCCAAGATATATTAAAAATTCGTCCATTTGATGACAATCGTCACGATGAAATATTTAATTTATACGTCGTCACAATAATGTGGAGAGAGGAGCATAGCTTCGTTCACGTGTCGCCACACACGGGAAATTGCCGAGATATATATTTTTTAAATCGCGGCATGGTCAGTCATACACCGCCTGAAATAACAGACGGGAAAATGCCGAGATATATTAAAAATTCGTCGCCACACACGGGACATTGCCGAGATATATTTTCACTTTGCACAAAAATAACATCAAGTAATCGAATCAATAGGAATGTCCTGTGCCTATAACATCGAGGTTATAGGCACAGCTGCATCTAGGCATTGTGTAACATCGACGCGGCTTTTGTTTTAATTAAAACTTTTTGTACTTGTTGAATGATAGATCCATCGATGTTGTGATTATTACATATAATTGTAATGAAGGAAATGTTTGCAGGTGAATCAAACCCAAGCACACGAAACAACAATAGGTATTACAATGGAGTGGAGGAAAAACCGGTTTTTCTGCAGCAAGTGAGGTCCTACCATACAATAAGGTGAAACAAATACACATGATACAGGTACAACACGGTTTTTAATTTCCCCAAACAGAACCGTTCCTTTCCACAACTTCAGAAGATGAAAGAATGTTTTTACGAGACCGAGTCGAAACAAAAGCTGAAAACTTTGGGCTCTTCAGCGTGGACTTCATAACAATTGGCACAAAGACAATACATGAGAGTATACATATATGCAGAAGATTTTATCCGTACAGAAAAAACGCTAACTCTGTACAGCAAAAGCTTTGACTCCGCACAGCAAAACCTTTAACTCCGCACAGCAAAACCTTTGATTCCGTACAGCAAAGCCTTTAACTACGTACAGCAAAACCTTTAACTACATACAGCAAAACCTTTAACTGCGTACAGCAAAACCGTTAACTACGTACAGCAAAAACTTTGACTCAGTACAGCAAAAATTTTGACTCCATACAGCAAAACATTTAACTACATACAGCAAAACCTTTAACTCCATACAGCAAAACCTTTAACTACGTACAGCAAAAACTTTGACTCCATACAGCAAAACCTTTAACTCCATACAGCAAAACCTTTAACTACGTACAGCAAAACCTTTGACTCCATATAGCAAAACCTTTAACTACGTACAGCAAAACCTTTAACTACGTACAGCAAAACCTTTGACTACATACAGCAAAACCTTTAACTCCGTACAGCAAAATCTTTGACTACATACAGCAAAACCTTTAACTCCGTACAGCAAAACCTTTAACTACGTTCAGCAAAAACTTTAACTACGTACAACAAAACCTTTAACTCCATACAGCAAAACCTTTAACTCCATACAGCAAAACCTTTAACTACGTTCAGCAAAAACTTTGATTGTACAGCAAAACCTTTGACTCCATACAGCAAAACCTTTAACTACGTTCAGCAAAAACTTTGACTCCGTACAGCAAAACCTTTAACTACGTACAGCAAAACCTTTAACTACATACAGCAAAACCTTTAACTGCGTACAGCAAAACCGTTAACTATGTACAGCAAAACCTTTAACTACGTACAGCAAAAACTTGGACTCTGTACAGCAAAACCTTTGACTCCATACAGCAAAACATTTAACTACATACAGCAAAACCTTTAACTGCATACAGCAAAAACTTTAACTACGTACAACAAAACTTTTAACTCCATTCAGCAAAACCTTTAACTACGTTCAGCAAAAACTTTGATTGTACAGCAAAACCTTTGACTCCGTACAGCAAAACCTTTAACTACTTTCAGCAAAAACTTTGACTCTGTACAGCAAAATCTTTAACTCCATACAGCAAAACCTTTAGCTACGTACAGCAAAACCTTTAACTACATACATCAAAAACTTTGACTCTGTACAGCAAAAACTTTAACTACGTACAGCAAAAACTTTAACTACGTACAGCAAAACCTTTAACTACGTACAGCAAAACCTTAACTCCATACAGCAAAACCTTTAACTACGTACAGCAAAACCTTTAACTACGTACAGCAAAAACTTTAACTACGTACAGCAAAACCTTTAACTACGTACAGCAAAACCTTTAACTCCATACAGCAAAACCTTTAACTCCATACAGCAAAACCTTTAACTACGTACAGCAAAACCTTTAACTACGTACAGCAAAAACTTTGACTCTGTACAGCAAAAACTTTAACTACGTACACTCGTACAGCAAAACCTTTAACTCCATACAGCAAAACCTTTAACTACGTACAGCAAAACCTTTAACTACGTACAGCAAAAACTTTGACTCTGTACAGCAAAAACTTTAACTACGTACAGCAAAACCTTTAACTCCATACAGCAAAACCTTTAACTACGTACAGCAAAACCTTTAACTACGTACAGCAAAAACTTTAACTACGTACAGCAAAACCTTTAACTACGTACAGCAAAACCTTTAACTCCATACAGCAAAACCTTTAACTACGTACAGCAAAACCTTTAACTACGTACAGCAAAACCTTTAACTACGTACAGCAAAAACTTTAACTACGTACAGCAAAATCTTTAACTACGTACAGCAAAACCTTTAACTCCATACAGCAAAACCTTTAACTACGTACAGCAAAACCGTTAACTCCATACAGCAAAACCTTTAACTCCATACAGCAAAACCTTTAACTCCATACAGCAAAACCTTTAACTACGTACAGCAAAACCTTTAACTCCATACAGCAAAACCTTTAGCTCCATACAGCAAAACCTTTAACTACGTACAGCAAAATCTTTAACTACGTACAGCAAAACCTTTAACTCCATACAGCAAAAACTTTAACTCCATACAGCAAAACCTTTAACTACGTACAGCAAAACCTTTAACTCCATACAGCAACACCTTTAACTCCATACAGCAAAACCTTTAACTACGTACAGCAAAACCTTTAACTCCATACAGCAACACCTTTAACTCCATACAGCAAAACCTTTAACTCCATACAGCAAAACCTTTAACTACGTACAGCAAAACCTTTAACTCCATACAGCAACACCTTTAACTCCATACAGCAAAACCTTTAACTCCATACAGCAAAATCTTTAACTACGTACAGCAAAACCTTTAACTCCATACAGCAAAAACTTTAACTCCATACAGCAAAACCTTTAACTACGTACAGCAAAACCTTTAACTCCATACAGCAACACCTTTAACTCCATACAGCAAAACCTTTAACTCCATACAGCAAAACCTTTAACTCCATACAGCAACACCTTTAACTCCATACAGCAAAACCTTTAACTCCATACAGCAAAACCTTTAACTACGTACAGCAAAACCTTTAACTACGTACAGCAAAAACTTTGACACTGTACAGCAAAATTCTTTAAACCACGGGGGCTATGCTATTTTATTGTTTCATTGTCCATATTTCCTTTGCTGTTGATCCTCATGTATCTTAGGAACATGACATGTTACTTGGAATGAGCAACTAGTACAACACCCAGGTGCAGTCGTGTGTGTATCTTTTCCACGACTCGATGGGTACCACATTAAAATGGGCATTCAGACTTTTTTCAGAGTCTTGGTTCTCCTGGTTTTTATTCTCAGGGGTCTCCGCACCGTCACATTATTTTGAGGTGGGCATGCAATGTTCCGGATTTCATCATCAAAGAAAGAACCATCATATCAGGACGGGAGAGGCCATTTTCCATATGTGCCCACCTTGAAGTCTTTACTGGTTTCTGGCTAATTGCCCAATTTGTGGGGTTTAAAGCAACTGAAGGGGAATTAAGAAAACTTTTGGTGATGCCGAGTGGAAAATCACAACGTTGGGATAGCACCATGTAATGAAATGTGTGGGTCAAATACAATTAAGGAAGAAAAAGAACTCGTTCAGAGAAGAATAACGAGACGGATGTTGGAGGAGTTATGGGGTTGCCTACCTTTACTGCGATGCCTTTACTGCGATGCTAATGAGAATGTTGAGGGTGGTGGTTTATCCCAGGAGGGGGTTCAGCCCTTTCGTACTTTCACTCTCCCCCCTCAACAACCCGGTACACATCTCAGGCAAACCCCACTCTCCTCCTCCCCCGCCCCCATCCGAGATATAAGGTACCCATTGGAACTTTGTTTTCATGATTTAATATTTCATACAGGAGGCCTAGCTACCACAGCAGAACAAGCTCACTACAGCCATTAACGTTTGGTCCAAACAGACCGTGCACTGTTTTTAACAAAAAAGAAACGTGTTCAATATGTTAGGAATTCTGTTTAAAAATACTTTAGGGAGAAAAAAGATGTTTTTTTAAACAAAAGCTTTCATTCATCAGGTTTCCTGTAATTTGAAAAAAACGTGCACGTACATCTATAAATAACTATAAAGTGACTCAAATATGATTATACTATACAGGTATTGATCAGAACTCCCGCCAAGATACTTTACCAAAACCACACACCACTACTTTACCAAAACCACACACCACTCCTTACCCCAAAACCACACACCACTACTTTACGAAAACCACACACCACTACTTTACCAAAACCACACACCACTCCTTACCCCAAAACCACACACCACTCCTTACCCCAAAACCACACACCACTCCTTACCCCAAAACCACACACCACTCCACTCCTTGCCCCAAAACCACACACCACTCCTTACCCCCAAACCACACACCACTCCTTACCCCAAAACCACACACCACTCCTTCCCAAAACCACACACCACTCCTTCCCAAAACCACACACCACTTCTCCCCAAAACCACACACCACTTCTCCCCAAAACCACACACCACTCCTTCCCAAAACCACACACCACTCCTTCCCAAAACCACACACCACTCCTTCCCAAAACCACGCACCACTCCTTCCCAAAACCACGCACCACTCCTTCCCAAAACCATGCACCACTCCTTCCCAAAACCACGCACCACTCCTTCCCAAAACCACGCCCCACTCCTTTACCAAAACCACGCACCACTCCTTCCCAAAACCACACACCACTCCTTCCCAAAACCATGCACCACTCCTTCCCAAAACCACGCACCACTCCTTCCCAAAACCACGCCCCACTCCTTTACCAAAACCACACACCAATTCTTCCTAAAACCATGCACACACACTATTCTGAAATGGTTCACTTGCACATGGTGCCTTGAAGTAATTTGTTGTATTTTTTTGTGTAATTTCAGTTATAAAAGTGAATAAGAAACACAGTCCTCACCATTCGGGTTTCAGCCCTGAACCTTGGACCCTCCCAAACACACATGGACATGACAGTTGGTAATTCTCACAGGTAAACAGCCGGGGTGTGTTCAGTTACCATGTTTATTGTAGAGAGCTCGCCATGTGGCTTGGCAAGCGCTAGCTCGCTGCTTGGTAACTGAACATACCCCTGAACTTGTGTGGAGGTGTACGTATACCTTGTTAGTGAACTGAAAATGGAGACGTCACTAATATCGACCTGTATTAGTGACGTACTTTATGTTTATCGTATTATCGACCTGTACACAAAGAGTGTACAGGAGGTGTTATAGAGTTAACAAATTATTGGTGTTGAGGCCTGATCTGCTGTTTGTTGTTAATAGTCAGGTTCACTATGTCAATAAATTATATTTCGTTCAAAATCATGGTAGATTAGCAAACCTATACATTTTTTGAAAGGTTATAGCATAAGGAAACTAAAAATCAATGTTTACATTTGGAGAGATACCTGTATGGCGGCCATTTTGGATTTTCAAAATGGCCACTGTAAAATACATATTTTGTTCTATTTCTGCCTCTAATTACCCTAAAAACTTTTTAAAATATACTAAACCTATATTTTCAGGGACAAGGAATCCAATGAAAGTATCAAATTAGTGCAATGGTGAATGGTAAGACACGAATCAAAGGTTTTGAATTGCAAAATACTGTCTTTGTATTTGCGATAAGTTGCATAATCAAATACATGTTATAATTTTGTACAGGCAGTTAATAACATCAAAATGTGTCACAATAATTCATATCACCAAACATACACAGGCAGTCAGCAAAATCATATATACACATGCAGTCAGTATAACTTCACATCTACACAGGCAGTCAATGACAAAATATACACAGGCAGTCAATGGCATCAAACATACACGATCACAGAATATGCCATTTAGAGTTCGTCATCACTGTCCTGTGTGTCGTATCCGACAATATAGTCCGCATCGTTTTCACAGTCCGTTCCACACAAGCAAAGGTCGGTCGAATTGATTGGCAAATCGAATTGGTCGAATGGTCGATCGAATCGAATTCGATGAATCGAATCGAATCGAATCGATCGAATTGGTCGAATGGTCGATCGAAGCGATTGGTCGAATGGTCGAATTGGTCGAATGGAATTGGTCGATTGGTCGAATTGGTCGAATCGAATTGGTCGGAATTGGCAAATGTAAACATTGATTTTCAGATTTTCCATGTAATAACGTTTCCAAAAATGTATAGGTTTGCTAATCTACCATGATTTTGAACGAAAAAACATAGTGAACCTGACTATAAGGTTTTGTGTTTGATTGGAGAGATCACGACACACACAGAGAGACCTTGTCATTTTACAGCACTGTATATCAAATATTATTTACTCATTTTGAATAATGTGTACACAAGTTGGTTTTATATTGTTGCGGTTTTGAGAACCCTCCCTTTGTAAATATTTGTAATAATCCCTTATAAATAATCCCCTGTAAATATCCCCATTTTCTAATGTTAAACGAGAGCACCCTAGATAGGCCACGAGCAACACGTAGGACACAATAGGATCTTCTTTAGTTATTTCATGAGTATGTGTTTCAGGTAAGGATCTGTTCCCAATAGTTTGACTCTGCGTTGCATTAATCAAATAACCTAGCCCCCTTCTCAAATTCCCATCCTATTCATTTGGCGGCTTTAACCTCTCCAAATTATATGGCGTGTCTCTGCCAGCCGCAGCGCCCATCTAAAGACGCCATAAGCCACGTGGCAGAGTTGGAGAAGAAGGGGGAGGAGTTACCCAAGCGCCAGGAACGAAGGCGTGGCCCCTCAACGCACAATCAAGGGGCGGACCGGTGAGCGCTCGCGACCAATCAGGGCCGAGGCAAGCTCACCGATGGGCGTTTCCAAAAACCAGGCGGCTTAGTACGCGATCGGCCAATATAAGCGGCCGCGTGGGACTACTTCGACAGTTGGTTGGGAGTTGGAAGTCGGACCGAAGGAGAGTGACAGGGTCGAGCCACCAGAGGCAAGTCGAAGAGGGAGAGAGAGGGTCGGTCCGCTACCGCGACAATATTGGCCGCGCTGCTTGCCGGGTTTCACCTCAAACCCAACGCGTGGAGTGGAGCATGACCCTGGAGCCGGACCTCAACGCTGAACCACCTGCCTGAACCTCGATGCCTACCAGCTACCTGGACCCTTCGCCTTCTACCATACCTGCCATCCCATCCTTTCGTGTAAGTGTGTTTGTTCTGTCCTGGGTGTGTGATAATATAAGACTGTATAAGGTTTGCCCTGTGTATCTGCTTCTTCTTCTTCACTGTACATTCCCTTTCGTTTCCTCTTTAGTATTGAAGGAGCCGCCGCTACAGTATTGTACATAGTTAATAAACCTGTGTTCTTTCCTTACTTTTGGTTTCCTCTCATCCGATCGCTTTCGTCCTGTCCCCAATTAAATATACGTGGCACGATTTGGCCAACGCTCAGGATCGGGTTAATGTTTGCTCACGGCTCGGATTTCGGACTGCTAACCGCTCAGCAAACTCCATCTTGTCCGGATCTGAGCGGGAAATTATATCCCTGCTTTGCGGAGGGATTGGCAAAGGTATCTGGGAACCCATTGACCAATCACCCTGGCCAATCTCACCCCGCAAAGGAGCGTGTAATTTCCAGGACTGGGGGAAATCGGCCAGTGTAAAAGACAAGGGGATTAACCCCCCCTTGCTAAGGGGAGCGCCGACCCCCGGATCCGCAACAATATATAATGTGTACATTGCACATGGTGGACATGTGCGGTTTTATATATATATATATATATATATATATATATATATATATATATATATATATATATATATATATATATATACATACATACATACATACACACACACACACACACACACACACACACAAGTATATCAAAGGGATGCACCAAGTGCCTCTCCATTTATATAAGGGATCGTTTCTCTGTATGCAACTTTAACATGGGGACTGGAAATTCGTTTCTTGGCTTCGACTGCTATATTGTATATAAAAATACTGTATACATATTGTATGTATAAACTATTGTGTATATATAAACACATATATATATAATATATACATATATAAAATTGCTATATTGTATATATAAACCCACAATACATTACCTACACTTTATAACCCTTGAATATATATATATATATATATATATATATATATATATATATATATATATGTCAGAATTTTGAACGAGGTACAAATCCCAAAAAACACACATTGATTGCTTTAAACTTATATAACTTTGTCCCAAATGTTCTGAATTAGTACATTTAGGTGTCATCTTGTAGAACACAATCACGGCTTTCAGAAAATGTATAGTTTTATATACTTTCTATCACTTATCTACATGTTATAAGCCTCTGAACCTCAAAAGATGGTGGAAAAGGGCATGTTTTTTTAGTATTTCGTTACCCTTCAAAGCCATGCATTCATTATAAAAGCCTTTTTCAGATACTTTTCACAGCTGGAATAAAAGTAGATCTATATAACTACTCTACTGAATGTGTTTTTGTGTTACTCATGTCAGTTCCTGAGTCACAGCTCCTCCTCATATAGGATGAAGCAGATGAACCGTAACGTAAGAGATATTTATATAAGCCCTGTTTTACACATATCAGGGTGTTCCATAGTTCTTCTTTAGGGCGCAACAAACAGCACTTATACCTATGTATTAACTCTGTAAAAATCATTGACCTCTTTTGTTTCTCTGAGACACAACAAGCTTGAGTGTGAATTTAGAAACCATAACGGTCTCTTACGTTACGCACGTCATGCTCCCTGTAAGCCAGGTAAGTGCATATCGAAGTGAAATATACCATCAGACCATCACATTAGCTTGAATTCTATGCCATTTCAAAAGATCGGGACGCTCCTGGTGCGTTAAGTACGCAAAACTAGCCGAAACAGCATCTTCGGGAAGAAGAGGAAGGAATTCATATATCTTATTTTGGTCTCTTACGTTATGCTAACAAGGAAGGGAAACTTTGACCATGAATAAAAATGGAACCTCTGGGCCGATCGGTGTCAGTTTGGCTGCGTTTGATAGCCCAGGCTTAGGGCTTTAAGGATATCAAGGTGATTTTTAGCTATTCCCAAAAAAAAATTTGGACCTCTGGGAGGCCCAAATGTACCTCGTCAAAATTCTGACATATATATATATATATAAATAAATTCTAATGTGCTGGCTCAATGGCCTAATGGATAAAGCATCAGACACCCAAGCTGGGGATTGTGGCTTCAAATCCCATCTGGGTTGAATAATTTTTTCCCCCTTACTTTTTCAAGTTTTTTATATCGTCTTGAATAAAGTCTTGTATGATGAACAAATGCATTTTGTTAGTATTTAAAATGTATCTTGTGAAAAATGCCAGGGGCATAGAAAAGGCCCCTTTACATGGGATGTGCTATGGGGCAAAGTTTAGAAAAGAAGGGACATTCCATAACTTGTAGAAAACGCCAACAATGCAAAATATGGCACATTCAAAAAATATCTCGTGTGCATGCTGGACTACCCTTGTGTTCTGAGGAGGAACCAAGTAATGCTCGAGAAAATTTCATATAAAGGGGCGCCCTACATCTGACAAATAAACTAGTTTGACTTCTTCGTGCAGGTGTATGAATCAAATTGGCATCCCTTTGCACTCTAAATCTCCTTACCGACACCCCCCCCCCCCACCTCGCCCCCTCTCTCCCCCTACCATTTGTGTTTGCTTCCAAATACCGGGTGTACCCACTCACCCACGGGGCTCACACACTTGGCATGAAGAGTATCCCCTCCCCCAGGATAGCTCCTGCCAGAACCCCCACCCCATTACCCCATCACCCCCCTACTGTGTGTACGTCTCATTTACCAGTCACATTCTTTGACACAAGGTGCTCAAACTTGGCATCAACAGTGTTCACTCGTCCAGGATGGGTTTGCGTCATGACCTGCTTCTCCAACAACCCCAATCCCCCCCTCCCTCTCACCCTTCCACTCTCCCCCCTCCCCCCAAACCTTCCCTCTGACCCTCCCCTTCCCCACCCTATCCACTATCGCCATCCCACCTCCCCCCCTTCCCATGCCTCCTCATCCCACCTCCCCCACAACTCCACCTAAATATATTTCGACCAAATTAATCTATATAGGCTAAATAAATATTTATAGACCAGCAGAAATTTTTTCTATTTTCACATCATTTATTCTTGAATAATCTCGCAGGTAAACTGAGCAATGCTTGCGAAACTGCTTACTTCAAATTTAACACAGTTAATATTTTTAGTCTATCAAATGTCCTGAACTATACACAAAGAATTAAGTTAAGCACCCCCTACACAAAGAATTACGTTAAGCACCCCCTAATATATATTTTTGTGTATATGTATACATTGGCATATATTCTAAGGTATGTGAGATCAAATAATGATTGGTATGACATTAGCAATTATCCATTGATGAAATGCAGATGAGTGCACTCATCTGTGACGCCCATCGCTCGTGCAGCACGTGTTATCATCCACGTGGTCGTGATTGACGCAAAGATCGCTAGAGGTCTTCTCAGAACAATGACTGTACGTTAGAAAACATAAACGTCATCCACACTGTCCGTGATGGACCTATAGCTCCATACTTAAATTGAGGTGAAAATATGCCTAAAATTCCCAAAAAATTTCACCTTAAATTATTCAGAATAAAATATTGAAAACGGCATGATTGTTATGTTTTTATGTGACCATAATATCACTTCTCCAGAAAATATAGCAATATCATGGGTATATTACACTGTTTTGACGACAACAAACTTGTAATGTGCGAGGTTGTAAAAAAACGGGGGGGGTGCTTAACTTAATTCTTTGTGTATATAAACGATGACATCCAGTACCTAATTTTTTTATGTTCTTTTTATTTTCTTTCAAGGTAGAGCTAATATTACAAAATGTTGAATGTATTTTTAAACATGGTGCCTTTATATACAGTCACGTGAAAAAGTAAGTACACCCCATGTAAAGTTTTGACTTTTTCAACATATTTCAACATACAGCTATTTGATCTTCATTTCAACAATATTGATAGATAAAGGTGATAGAATATAACAAATATCATGAAACATTTACATTTTGTAGTCCATTGTATAATTTAAATAAACATAAATGCAAATTTCGCATGTGGAAAAAGTAAGTACACCCCTGCATTTATCACGACTTCAAATACCTAAAAATTAGAATCAGGTGCACCAGCTCAGGTCCAAATGATTAGAACATCGTAAGAGGTGATCTTGGAGGAACCTGTCTTATTTAAACCTAGGCAAAGACCAGCACTTCTGGAATAATGTGCTCTGGACAGATGAGTCAAAGGTAGAGCTATTTGGCCACAGTACCAGAAGACATGTTTGGCGAAAACCAAAGACAGCATTTGACCGCAAGAACCTGATACCAACTGTAAAGCATGGTGGTGGAAATATTATGGTTTGGGGCAACTTTGCTGCATCAGGGCCTGGGCAGCTCGCCATCATAGAATCCACTATGAATTCTTCATTGTACCAGAGGGTGCTTAATAATAATAATAAAGGAGTCTTATATAGCCCCATCAAGCAGAATAAACGACCCTCATGGCACTTTACATTATCATGCGAACGCACACACATACACACACACAGACACACATTCACTCTTGCCCTATTCCTCTCCCTCCCCATTCAAAACCCACAGATGTGTACTCCCCCTCCTCCTCCCCTCCCTCCCCCACACATGTACACAGACATACTCTCGATCTCTGTCCCACCTCAAACCAAAGGGAAAACAGGACTTAGACTTTGAAAGACTTGTGAAACAGATAGGTTTTGAGGGAGGTTTTAAAGGCAGGAAGAGAGTCAACATGTCGAACAGAGGAAGGCAAGTCATTCCAGAGCAGATGTGCAGCAAAGCAAAAGGATTTCTCGCCAAACGACTTGGTGCTGGTGTGCGGCGGCTCTAAGGTCATAGAGTCGTCGCTTGAACGAAGCCGTCACCGAGGTTCATAGAGAGTGAGCAAATCGGAGAGATAGTGAGGTCCCGTTCCACACAATGCTTTATAACATTGTGTGCAAATTTTGTATTGCACACGAGCAGAGACAGGCAGCCAGTGTAAAGATTCAAGCAGCGGAGTAACATGGTCAGACTTCTTTGCCTTACAGACAAGACGAGCGGCAGAGTTTTGAACCTTTTGTAACTTATCCAAGAGAAACTGAGGGCAGCCAGCATACAAAGAATTACAATAGTCTAGCCTTGAGAGGTCAAGGGCACAGACCAGAGTTAGAGCAGCTTGAGGAGTAAGAAAGTGGCGAATAGATGCGATCTTTCGCAGCTGAAAGTATGCTGATTTGCAAGTTTGAAGTACTTGCTTGGAAAATGTCATGTTACAGTCGAAAACCGCACCAAGGTTCCTGGCCGACGAAACAAAGTTTACATCGGTTTCACCAACATGAATAGCGGTAGGAAGTGAACATTGTAGAGGACATCTGTGCGATATTACAATCATAGACTCTGTTTTAGCATCGTTCAGCTGAAGTTTGTTTTGGGTCATCCATGTTTTCACATCGGCAATACAGCCTTCTAACACTTCAACAGTGGGCACGATTTGTTGAATCGTGCTTCCTTTGTACAGCTGATTGTCGTCCGCAAAGGCGTGGTGATCAACTGAATGTCTGGCAACAAGATCAAATAGAGGCTGAGTGTACAAAAGAAAGAGGATAGGTCCCAGGACTGAGCCCTGGGGAACGCCAAAGGAAAGCAGAGAAGGGGCTGATTTCTGGCCATTGACAACAACTGTTTGCACTCTATCAGTAAGATAGGACATCAGTCAAGAAAGGGGAGTACCAGTTATACCAAATGTGATTTCAAGACGACGAATTAAGACACTATGGTCAATCGTGTCAAAGGCGGCAGACAAGTCCAAAAGAGCAAGAACGGAAACCTTACCACAGTCAAGAGAGGTCAGAAGATCATTGGTTATTCTTAGGAGAGCGGTCTCGGTGCTATGGCCTGGTCTATATGCTGACTGGTGAGAATTGAAAAGATTATTTGAAACTAGATGGTCATTCATCTGTGATAGCACAATTCTTTCTGTGATCTTTGACAGGAAAGACAGGTTGGAGATAGGACGGTAATTTTTCATGTCGTTAAGGTCAAGGGTGGGCTTTTTAAGAAGTGGTTTAACAAGAGCTTGCTTAAAGAGAAGCGGAAATGAACCCGTAGTCAGAGAATCATTGATAACTGCAGTAATAAATGGGAGGAGGATGTCCAAACACTCAATAAACAAATCGGTGGGAAGGGGGTCGAGATCACATGTTTTTGTGTTTGACTTGAGGATTGTATATTTGACAATTTCCTCAGTAACAGGAGTAAACGAACTAAGAGGTCGTACGTGAAAGCAGTGTTCAGCATCATCCAGGGAAAGGAGTGACTGCTTGTCAAGATTGTTTCTTATTGACTGAATTTTATTGTGAAAGAAATGCAGGAAGCGTTGGGGTAGTTCGTTTTGAGGAAACACAGTGGGAAGAACTGATTTATTTTTGGTGGCAAGCAGGCGGTTGGTAATGCTGAACAGTTGCTTGCAGGAGGAGCTCCTAGTAATCCGATCAGAAATATATGACGTTTTTGCTTTCAGAATGATTTTTATGACGAGTCTTTTAGCTATGTTATACAACTGTTTATGGACTGTGAGGCCAGTCTTCAGCCACTGTCTCTCGGCACGTCATCGTTCCTTTTTGGCAGCCCTGACTTCGTCGCTGACTGCGCTGAACCACGGAGTACTCCTGCGTCTGGGAACGGCGCGCCGTGTCGCTGTCGCTGTCGCTTGAGGATAATGTGAGGCCATCTGTCGGAGAGTTGAAGCTCAACCGAAGGTGGACCTTGCAACATGACAATGACCCTAAACATACCAGTAAATCCACCAAGGAATGGCTGAAAAGAAAGAAATGGAGGGTTCTGGAATGGCCAAGTCAAAGCCCGGATCTAAATCCCATCGAGATGTTCTGGGGGGATTTGAAACGAGCTGTGCATGCAAGAAACTCCTCAAACATCGCACAGCTGAAAGAATTCTGCATGGAGGAGTGGGCAAAAATTTCTCCCAGTCGATGTCAGAGACAGGTAGACAGTTATAAGAAACGCCTACTTGAGGTTGTTTCTACCAAGGGGGCAATACCACCTATTAGAGCCAAGGGTGTGCTTACTTTTTCCACATGGGAAATTTGCATTTATGTTTATTTAAATTATACAATGGACTACAAAATGTAAATGTTTCATGATATTTGTTATATTATATCACCTTTATCTATCAATATTGTTGAAATGAAGATCAAATAGCTGTATGTTGAAATATGTTGAAAAAGTCAAAACTTTACATGGGGTGTACTTACTTTTTTACATGACTGTATGTCGGGTAGTTCATGATATACTGTAAAGCTCTTTTAAATACACATACATACTCGAAATCTGAACAAATTTCAATAATGCTTCAAAAGTTATGATGAAAATTAGAAATTTCATGTATTTGAGTTGATAATTAATATGCAAATTAGATGCACATCACAAGATTGAGTCATGTGATATGACAAAGTGTAATAAGATAGAAAAATCAATTTTTAATAGCAAATAAGTATTTTTTGTTACTTGAATGGAATTTTATTTTCCTCCTATATATTTATGTAATTAAGTCACTTGTAACTGCAACATCACTGATTATCCTCAGATGGCCGCACACACATACACATTATATAGAGGGCGAAATGATAGTAAAGTGGGGATTCCATTCCAAGATGTCGAAAGGAAAAGAGAGAGGGACGAGGAAGTTAAATAATTAACCTTACTAACTTGTCACATGATCCTAGTCATCACTAATTGGGCTCATACGGAGCGAGACATCTGGATCTGTTTGACACGTAATTACGTCATTACGTAATATCTGTCCAACATTTATAACCACTTCATCCTATGGGCGATCTCCTCATTACAGAGTGCATATTACCTCATCTGTTGGAAGATTCAGGAGACAACTCAATAAGGCAAGATATCTACACAGCCGAAAACCTCAGCCGTACTTTTTCAATTCAAAGTGAAAACACTGAGACTTTTTCGGAATGATGGAGCATAACGTCAAAATGCATGATTATTCATTGATTTATTTTCATACATAAATACATGTGCAGTGTAGCAATTGCCTCAAAATACACAATTTCCTTTTTTGTTTCTTAATCACAAAAATGCAACATTCAAAATGGTCTTTGTTCATTGTCGTCATGACGTCACAATGAACAGATCTGCAAGCAATCACCATTGTAATAATAAATGCCCAGGGCAGGTTTGACGGGCCCTGTGAAGTTGGCACGGAAGGTATGCAGGAGTTGAGAGTCTACATAACATGCCAGTTCACCCGCCTCAAAGTCTAAGCACAACCCAAGGCGTGCAGGAACATCTTTCACATTCAGCTCAGTCATGCATCCATCATGCCAAGCCGTGTATTCATCATTACTTATCCATATACACCATGATTCAGGGTTTCCTCCGAGTTGGCACTCCCTGCCTCGTCCTTTCCGTGCCATAAAGTCGCACGCGATGCCAATTCTACACCGACGGGCCCGCCTCACATCCAGTTCCCAGTAGTGACGACCAGAGGAGAAACTCTCATTGGTCAGGACTTGTGCATAGCAGTCAAACCTTTGTGGGTGTTCTGGGTATGATTGTTCAGAATCTGTGCGTGTTGCCATCTTGAGGTCTGAAGAGATCTCAATCCCTGGGTATGCAGAGTTGGGGTCCAGCGACAGGGGTTGCCCATCTGCAGACACAGCAATGCAGCACCAAAATCATTGTTCGAGGCAAATTAGAGACGTTTAAAGGTTGATAGGTCTGACATAACAGGGGAGAATGAGGGGCTAGGACTTGACCTGGAGGGTGACCAAGATTTGACGTGGAGGGTGATCAGGATTTGACCTGGAGGGTGACCAGGATTTAACCTGGAGGGTGACCAGGATTTGACCTGGAGGGTGACCAGGATTTGACCTGGAGGGTGACCAGGATTTGACCTGGAGGGTGACCAGGATTTGACCTGGAGGGTGACCAGGATTTGACCTGGAGGGTGACCAGGATTTGACCTGGAGGGTGACCATGATTTGACCTGGAGGGTGACCAGGATTTGACCTGGAGGGTGACCAGGATTTGACCTGGAGGGTGCCCAGGATTTGACCTGGAGGGTGACCAGGATTTAACCTGGAGGGTGTCCAGGATTTGACCTGGAGGGTGACCATGATTTGACCTGGAGGGTGACCAGGATTTGACCTGGAGGATGACCAGGATTTGACCTGGAGGGTGACCAGGATTTGACCTGGCATGACCGAATCAATTTTCACTGTAGTGGATTCTTCGTAGATGACATACAAGGGAGGCCAAAAAGTGTTTTCCCCAATTTTGAAGTTAGTTTTTCCTCCAAATGCCTTTTCTTTCGTTTCGAGCCAGGGTCAAGCATGAATTTTCCCCAACAATGGATCAGTTTCCTGATGTCAGTCGGAGGAAAAAGCCATGTTAATGGCTGAAGTTTTATAAAATGGGGAAAAGCATTTGGACTCCCCCTCATAACTGCAAGGTACGTGTCTTGACGTAACTGTTTTGTAGGGGGTAGACCTGTTGGCCTGCAATTTGTTCTCATCCAAGCACACAACTGATGATGTCCAAGGTCCAAGGTTGAAATATCATGTACTGTGTTTATTTGTTCATTGATTTTGTAGGGGATAATGTCAACTCTACCAAAAGATTTAACTGAAAATTCCACAACAGTCTGGTGTTATCTTTGTTTCTATATTTGGACAAGATTGTTGCAAATAGATTTCATGAGCAATCTTCTGGGTGACTTTCTTGCCTTTCCTTCCTCTGCCAAAGTCTGCAAGTCAATAAAAATGATAGAGGGGTGCAGAAGATGTCAGAAAGACAAGGTAAAGGAATAATGAATGAGGAAGAGTCACAAGGGATATCAGAAGCATGCATTAGTGTGTATAAATGAGCATGGGTGGAGAGGTGATGGAGAGGGATAACATGTTCATTAATTTTTGTTTGGACTGATTCAGCCATGGTATTAGTCCACAAAATCATCATCCTGATACTTTTGTTTGTTGTATACAAGTTGGAGTCTGCATTAATCGCAATGGCATTAGTTGGTGGATGGTAACGATCCCATGGTGTTCTTCGCAAAGAGTAAGTGAGTTATCGCTCGCACCATGAACAAATTACAACTTCCAGTTCTCACCTACAGCAGGTATTGCATCAGCACCCGCATCAAATGATGGAAACCCCCTAGCCGTGTGCTGCACGTGATAGAAGACGAAAAGCGTGAAGGAATTTTGAAGTTTTAGCTGAGGTCATGCATTTGTTGTTGAAGTGGAATATTTATTGACTTATTCAAAGCAAATCTTAGATTTAAAAAAAATAGTTGTTGTCATACCCTTCGTCCATGGTACACTGAAGCTTGTGGCGAGGCAGTTGCCATGAAAGAACTTGCCTTCGCCTCATGGAAGGCCAATCCAACTGAAGGCAATCTTAGTTCCTTTCACAAAGCTCGGAACAAGTGTGTGTCTACCCTCAGGAGAGTCAGGAAGCACTATCTCTCCACTCTCAAGTCTTAACTCTCAAACCTGTCTCCCTCCTCCAAATCCTGGTGGCGTTTGGTCAAATCTGTTTCTGGTGTTTGTTCCCCTTCCATCCCCCCATCCCCCATACCTCAAATGCCTACACAGCTGACACTGCACGTGAAAAAGCCGAATGCCTCAACACTGTGTTTGCCTGGAAATCTTGTGTCCCGAACCCATTTCTCTCTGTACCACCTTACCCAGTCGAACCCAGCTGCTCCTGGAATCTGTGTCCTTCTATGTTGACAAGTTGGAGAAGTTTCTGTCATACCTTCACTCTGATCCTGCAACTGGGCCAGACGGCATCAGCCCAGGGGTCCTAAAATTCTGCTCTTCCGCTCTATCTCACCCTCTCTCTGTTCTCTTCACCCTCTCTTTTGCTGAAGGTCATCCACCATCTGCTTGGAAATCAGCCAACATTGCCAATTTACACAAAAAAGGTGTAAAAACAGATCCTTGCAACTACAGACCAATCAGCCTGCTCTCAATAATCAGCAAGGTCATGGAATCAATCATCGCTTCTGACATCAAATCCTTCCTCTTCTCCAATGGCTTGATCTCGGATCATGAATTTGGATTCAGACCAGGTCATTCTACTCTGGACATACTGCTGCTGCTGTCTCAACAATGGATGGAGGTCCTCAATGCCAAACAGGAAATCAGAGCTGTCTCACTTGAAATATCACGTGCCTTCGTTACGGTCTGGCACGCCACTCTGCTCACAAAATTCTCCTCTTGTGGTATCCATGGAAACCTCCACGCATGGCTTGTGGAATTCCTCACCAGTCGCAGTCAACGTGTGGCCCTGAATGGATTTCTCTCATCTACCCTTTCTGTTCAGGCTGGAGTTCCTCAAGGCAGTGTTCTGGGCCCTGTGCTTTTTCTGGTCTTCATTATGGATCTCTCCGACTCTCTGGAAAATCCTCTCTATCTCTTTGCTGATGACTCCACTCTCTGCTGCCCTATATCTCAACCCTCAGATCGGCAGTCTGCAGCTGGATCACAAACTGGTCAAACAAGTGGAACATGTCTTTCAATCCTGACAAATTTCACACTCTCACATTGTCTCTCCGAAAAGACCGTCTGGACAACCCTCCCATCTACTTTCTGAACAATCCTCTTGAAGAAGTTCTGTTACTCAAGCTTTGGGGTCTCACTATCTCCCATGATCTTTCCTGGAAAAACCACATTTCCAAACTGGCCTCCAAACCGAGTCGCCGACTGGGCATCCTCCGTCGCGCGAAGTCCTTTCTGGGCACTTCTGAGCTCCGCACCACCTCCAAAACTTTCATCAGCAGCTCAATGGAATACTCCTGCCTCACACCTAGCTCGTCTTCACGCTGTTGAAACCAAAGCATTCAGAATCATTGGAATCTCCCGCGATGAAGCTGATTCTGAGGGCCTTCCTCTCTCACTGCAGGCAGGTAGGTGGTCTTTCTGTCTTCTACCGCCTCCTCTCCGGCCTTGCTCCCCCAGCTCTGTCTGTGCTCTGCCCCCCAAATATTCCTACAGGATGCACAAGATCTGTCTGCAACCCTCTTCTCGTGAAACTGCCAAAATCAAGACTCTCTGCTCACCCTCACTCTTTCATTCCTCTGTTTTCCCACCTCTGGAACAAACTCCCACACTATTTACAATCCCTCTCCTCCCTCCATGTCTTTAAAACAGCTGTTCACCACCATCTCTTATCTTCCCCATCCAAAACCTTGATCTTTTCTACCCCCCTTAACACACCCCAAATCCGCCTCTTTCAATCCCCAACTTTTTTCCTGAAATTCCTCGTCGTAAAATTCCTAGTTCTGTTCATTTGCTTTATAACGTGTATCCCTTCCTCCTCCCCAGCCCCCCCCCCCCCCACCCCTTCCACCGATCGACCGACGTCCTTGTTCTCTACTGTTGTTGTGCTTGTGTGCTTCCCTCTCTCTCTCTCCCCCCCCTCTTTTCTCCCGCTCCCTTCATTGTATGTTTTATGTGTCTGTGCATGTTTTCATGTTGAATGTGTTAGCTCTTTCATGAGCCTCGATTGTGTATAGAAAAAAAAAATGGAATCTAATCAGTGGTACATATTACCATTGTCATCTGCTTTCCTTTTTCACTACGTAACGTCCAATCTTGCCTTTGGCCCTTTCACCGAATAACCACCACCCGTCACTCCACTGGCGGCTACCACTGTCTGGATGTCTGGCAGCATTTTGAGCATCTTAACCATCATCCATTCATATACACTTAATTAACTCATTACTGTCACTGAATATCACTTTCCCATACCACTAATACCTTAAAAATGCAAAGAACCAAAAATAGAAAAGGAATAATCACACGTCGTTGTTGGAAGCTAACAAACGACCGAATGCAAGTATTGGAATGCACCGAGACATCCATTAATGAGTCATACTCACAGCGGTCTACCATTTGTTGAAATTCGACCAATGACTCAATATCCAGGCACCAATTGTACTTCATTCTCATGCTTAGAAATCTGGTATTATTCTCTTTTCTACACCCAGGCTTTGCTGCATAATGAGCAGAAAGTATATGAATATGTACAGTCACGTGAAAAAGTAAGTACACCCCATGTAAAGTTTTGACTTTTTCAACATATTTCAACATACAGCTATTTGATCTTCATTTCAACAATATTGATAGATAAAGGTGATATAATATAACAAATATCATGAAACATTTACATTTTGTAGTCCATTGTATAATTTAGACAAACATAAATGCAAATTTCGCATGTGGAAAAAGTAAGTACACCCCGACATTTATCACTACTTTAAATACCTAAAATTAGAATCAGGTGCACCAGCTCAGGTGCAAATTATTAGAACATCGTTAGAGAGGATCTTGGAGGAACCTGTCTTATTTAAACCTCAGACATTTAGTTTGGTTTGCTCTTTGTTGTTGAAGTGTGCGGCATCACCATGCCTAGATCAAAAGAGCTCTCTGAGGCCTTCAGAAAGAAGGTTATAGATGCCTACGAGTCTGGGAAGGGATTTAAAAAGATCTCCAAACAATTTGAAATCAATCATTCTACTGTCCGGAAGGTCATCTACAAGTGGAGAAGATTCCAAACAACTGCCAACTTGTTCAGGCCAGGCCGCCCCAGCAATTTCAGCCCGAGAGCAGACCACAAGATGCTGAAAGAAGTCTCGAAGAACCCCAGAATGTCATCAGGTAGCTCTTGCCACTGTTGATGTCAAAGTGCACGAGTCTACCATTAGAAAGAGGCTGCATAAATTTGATCTACATGGGAGGTGTGCCAGGAGGAAACCTTTGCTGTCCAGAAAGAACATCAGGGCAAGACTAAAGTTTGCCAATGAACACCGAGACAAAGACCAGCACTTCTGTAACAATGTGCTCTGGACAGATGAGTCATAGGTAGAGCTATTTGGCCACAGTACCAGAAGACATGTTTGGCGAAAACCAAAGACAGCATTTGACAAAAAGAACCTGATACCAACTGTAAAGCATGGTGGTGGAAATATTATGGTTTGGGGCAGCTTTGCTGCATCAGGGCCTGGGCAGCTCACCATCATATAATCCACGATTAATTCTTCATTGCACCAGAGGGTGCTTGAGGATAATGTGAGGCCATCTGTCGGAAAGTTGAAGCTCAACCGAAGGTGGACCATGCAACATGACAATGACCCTAAACATACCAGTAAATCTACCAAGGAATGGCTGAAAAGAAAGAAATGGAGGGTTCTGGAATGGCCAAGTCAAAGCCCTGATCTAAATCCCTTCGAGATGTGGGGAGATTTGAAACGAGCTGTGCATGCAAGAAATCCCTCAAACATCACACAGCTGAAATAATTCTGCATGGAGGAGTTGGAAAAAATTTCCCCCAGTCGATGTCAGAGACTGGTAGACAGTTATAAGAAACGCCTACTTGAGGTTGTTTCTGCTAAAGGGGGCAATACCACCTATTAGAGCCAAGGGTGTGCTTACATTTTCCACATGCGAAATTTGCATTTATGTTTATTTAAATTATATAATGGACTACAAAATGTAAATGTTTCATGATATTTGTTATATTATATCACCTTTATCTATCAATATTGTTGAAATGAAGATCAAATAGCTGTATGTTGAAATATGTTGAAAAAGTCAAAACTTTACATGGGGTGTACTTACTTTTTCACGTGACTGTATGTGTGTTATTATTTGCTGAATGCTCAGTTGTGCTTGATCTTACTTTGCCCAAGTGCAGTTGTATGTTTGAAACTCATGGCTAAGAAGTCTGAAAGAAAGGCAATAATACTTTAGACCGCAATTAGTACAAGGTGAGTTAGGGTTGATGAAGCAGGAGAAGAAGGAAAAGTAACAGATTGGGGGGAAGATGGAAAACTTCGGAAGTGGAAATGGAAGATAAAAAGTTACATTTTAGTGGTGAATTATATTGGGAAAGATAGGAAAGACTGGATTGGTGTATGAATCATATATTACTTGTTTCATGATTCTGTGATCCCAGGCTCCCTTCAACCGTCTCTACTTCATTCCCCTTCTCCTTCTCTACTTCATTCCCCTTCTCCTTCTCTACTTAATTCCCCTACTCCTTCTCTACTTCATTCCCCTTCTCCTTCTCTACTTCATTCCCCTTCTTCCCTACTTCATTCTTTTTCTCCTTCTCTACTTCAGTCTTCAAGAAATCTCACGACTACCAGCTACCATCATGCAGTCCACCCTCATTCTTCATATTTCACTTACAAAGCCTTTTCACGCTGCTCTGGTCCATTTCAGTAACTCCAAGCTGCTTCATCAACCTTCCTGTAGAAATTTTCGAAACTGCATAAACACAGAGAACATGGGTAATTTCATTGAATTTCAACAAGTGATTGTGTGATATATCATGCATAATGTGTTTCTATGGAGCAATGGCATCGTGATCATTTGCCTTTTTCTCCTCTCGTAGATGCTTGTGGATGCTCGTATCATCATCTATATATTAAAGTAGCGGCAGTTTATTGTATGTCCGTCCATCACGCGACATCACTACATCTATGTCATTATTGCATACGACGACTGACTCCACCGACCGACATTTTAATTTATATGCCATTCAGGCCGAACACGCCGTCGAAGCGGTCGAACGTGTCATATATCACAATCGCCATGCTCTACCTCTACGTTTTTAATCCAGTGTGAAACACAAACAAACCGATTGTTAAAATGATCATCAAATATCAAAAGCATCGGCGTTACGGCTCTTCCAACGACACAGTACGTATAGGCCTTAGGCTTCATGCCTTCATGCCTCACCTTCAGGCCGCTTCGGACAAATTAAGCTCAGGTTTCTTGATGTAGTAGTTTCATTTTTGTAATAATAATAATATTAATATAGTAAATATAACCAGAACACTTTAATCCCAATGTGACAAATGCAAAGTTAATTGATTGAAGCGGTGCATGGTCCTGAATCAATGATAAGCGGTGTAGGGTACTGATAATCATGAGAGTAAGGAATTAGCCAAGGATTTTTAATGCAGTAGTATCATTTTCATAATAATAATAATAATAATAATAACGTTAACAATAATAATAATGTAGTAAATATAACCAAAACAATTTAATCCCAATGTCGTGAATGCAAAGTTAAATGACGATTGAAGCGGTGTATGGTTCAGGAATAGATGATAAGTGGTGTACGATACACTGGTAATCGCGGGAATAAGGAATTAGCCCAAGTTTCTTTTTACAGAAGTATCGTTTTCGTAATAACAATACTGTAACGTAACGTTAATATTATAGTAAATCTAATCATAAGACTAATCCCTTCGTCGTGACTGCAAAGTTACTGGAGGTAAAAATACATCATACCTATCACAATCGCCATGCTCTACCTTTACGCTTTTCATTCAGTGTGAAACACAAACAAAGCGATTGTTAAAATATATTGAAAACATACGCGTCATGGGTCTTCCAATGACACAGTACGTATAGGCCAATAATATTGTACTAACTAACTTTTACGTGCTCCTCCCCAAACCCCCTGGTCACGGTGTACCTCCGAGCCCCGAGAGGAGTCACAGCAGAAAGATGTGTTATTCTGTGTCAAAGATCAATGGTGAAACCACAGCAATTGTTACCAACAAACAAATATTGTATTTAAGTCACACAAGATTAACAACACAAAAACGATAGTAATCAATTGTACAACCAATATATATTTCCTATGATGGCACCATCAGGTTCGTACAATATAACTCACTGTGCCCCAAGTGAGCGAGAAGAAGAACATTCCCCAATGTCTCTATTCCGGCATCAAGCCAAAGTCGATCCGCTCCAGCGATCGTCAGAACGATGTCTAATCGAGACCAGAATCCCATTCGGATGACAGTCACAGTCCCGCTGCCAAAGCTGCGTAAAGGCGCCCTCAAGGCGACTGGGAAATCACACCCTCAGGTATGGACGTTCCACGGCTCCCACTCGGCGAACCGCAGATTTCCAACTCAAAAGCCACGTTGCACACACACACACCAGATTAACGTCTGAATGCGGTGAAAATGGTTTGAAGCGAAGTGAAAAACCTTGAGCGAAGCGCAAAACGCGCGAGTCAAAATGGCCTAAGGCCCGTTCTCGAGGCGTAACGGCACTATGATGATTCTCCTCAGAATCGACCGCAAAACCTGACACGCAGGTTGATCTGTCACAGCGATAACAACTCTGTCGCAGGAATCCCTTTCCTGGGAAGCCCAAAGTTCACTCGTGACTCTCGTTCACCAATCGTTCGCTCCAGACCTCGAAGCAGTTAGTCTTCTTGTTCGAATCACTCGCTCCGCCTTTTCTCTATCCTCTTCTTCTTCGTCATCGTCCGGTTCCAGTTTCATTTAAAACATTAACTTTTTACCTTTTGAAAAGAATAATCTCCATTTTCCCTGAAACGACAACAATAATAGTACCTGGAATCAAAAATGTTTACAGTGGATGAAAACCACAACAACGGAAGTGACGAATCCGTAACACTTCCCCCCCTCAAGAAAGAAAGTTTGAACATCGTGAAAACTTTCTTTGCAGGTAAAAACTCTTTTAACAAACAAAAGTAAAACTCACACCCAAATTAATCAATTCACGTGAGCAACAATAATTAATATTCCCCAAAATAAAGCAACAAAACTTCCAAACAACCGACAGAGATTTCCAAAGTTAGTTCACTCTGGACAAAGCATCAGCAACGACATTGTCCCTGCCCTTTACATGCTCAATTTCCAAGTTGAACTCCTGCAAAGCCAAACTCCATCTCATCAACCTCTGATTTTTATTTTTCATTTTTTGAATGAAGGTTAAGGGGTTGTGATCAGTGAAGACCTTTATAGGAAAGGTAGTAGTTCCTAGATACACCTCATAATGCTGAAGCGCTAGCAGGAGAGCAAGGGTCTCTTTTTCCACAGTGGCATAATTTGCCTGATGTTTGTTAAACTTTTTTGGAGTAGTAGCACACCGGGTGATCCACTCCATCCTCATCTTCCTATAATAGAACTGCCCCAGCCCCCACATCACTTGCATCAATGGCCAACTTGAAAGGTGCTTGAAAATCCGGGGCTGCTAGGACAGGAGAGCTCATTAATATGGCTTTGACGTTGGCAAAGGCTGCCTGACATTTGTCATCCCAAACAAACTTGGTCTCTTTCCTCAGCAAATTCGTTAAAGGGGCTACCACAGCAGAAAAATTCCTGCGGAAACGCCGGTACCAACCAGCCATACCCAAGAATCTCATAAGCTCCTTCCTCCCTTTTGGAACTTGGAAGCGATCAATGGCTTCTATCTTGGCTGTCACCGGTTGCACCTGACCCTGACCTACTACATGGCCTCGGAACACCACCTGTACCTTTACAAACTCACTCTTAGATAAGTTGATGGTCAACCCTGCCTCGGTCAGTTTCTTGAAAAATGCAAGAATTTGTTTAATATGATCTTCCATGGTCATAGTGTGGATGATGACATCATCCAGATAAGCCTCCACCCCCTCAAGGTCTGCAATAAGCTTATTAATCAGCCGTTAAAATGTAGCAGGCCCGTTTTTTAATCCAAAGGGAAGAACCTTGTACTGATACAACCCATTTGGTGTGACTAAAGCCGAGATTTCCTTGGCTCTATCAGTAAGAGGAATCTGCCAATATCCTTTCAGCAAGTCAAATTTAGTTACAAATTTAGCTGGGCCTATTCTATCAATACAGTCATCAATCCTCGGGATGGGATATGAGTCGGTCTTGGTCACTGCATTAACCCGTTTTAAATCCGCACAACAGTGAAAACTGCCATCGGGTTTTGGAACCAACACACATGGTGAGCTCCATTCACTGCTGCTTGGTTCGATGATGTCATTTTCCAACATATACTGAACCTCCTTCCGAAGATACTCCATCTTCACAGGGATCATCCGATAGGGGTGTTGCTTCACAGGAGTGGCTTCCCCCACCTCAATATCATGATATACCAAGTCAGTACGACCAGGTACATCTGTGAACAAATGTGCAAACTCAAAAATTAGGCTGGAAAGTTGTCCTTGTTGTTCCCTTGTCAAATGACCTAATTTCTCATCTAAATGACTCAACACTTCTGTGTTCGTCAATCTGGGACAAGCCTGGTCATCAAAGTTATCAAACTTCACACCAGCGTCAACCTCTGGATTCTCTTGCACCCCGACTACAGGCACGACAGGTGAGACGGGAACCATTTTCCCCACAGGCTTCCTCTCTTAATATTTTTTCAGTCGGTTGACATGACACAGCTGCCGCTTTTTCCGTCGGTCGGGAGTTGTCACCACGTAATCTGTTTCATTAACCCTCCTTTCGATTGCATAAGGACCAAAATACCTAGCCTGTAGTGGCTGACTTGGAACAGGGAGCAACACTAACACTCGGGCCTCAGGACTGAAATTTCGTATCTGAGATTTATTGTCATGTCTCACTTTCATTTTGTCCTGTGTCACTTTCAAGTTTTCCATCGCAACTTCACAAGCCTTTGCCAATCTGTGCCTAACCGTTGACACATACTCCACCACTGTTGACTGTGACTCCTCCTGTAGCCACTGTTCTTTCACCAATTTCAACAGTCCTCGAACTGCGTGTCCAAACACAAGTTCAAAAGGACTGAACCCCAATGACTCCTGAACAGATTCCCTCGTAGCAAACAACAATAAGGGTATTCCTTCATCCCAATCCTTGTCACATTCAAAACAATACGTTCTGATCATATTCTTCAATGTCTGGTGAAACCTTTCCAAGGCCCCTTGGCTCTCGGGATGGTAAGTACTTGATCTTACTTGCTCCACTCCCAACAGGTATACCACTTGCTGAAAATGTGTTGACATGAAATTGTAACCCTGATCAGACTGGATGACCTTAGGTAGGCCAACCAAAGTGAAAAATTTAATCAAGGCCTTCGCAATAACTGCCGCAGTAATTTTCCTAAGAGGCACTGCCTCTGGGAACCTTGTGGAAGCGCACATGATGGTCAACAAATACTGATGTCCAGCCTTAGTTTTAGGTAAAGGGCCTACACAGTCAATAATGACACGGCTGAATGGCTCTTCAAAAGCTGGAATGGGTTTTAAAGGTGCGGATGGGACTTTCTGATTAGGTTTTCCCACCATCTGGCAAGAGTGGCAAGATTTACAGAAATCCGCCACATCATGTCGCAATCCTGGCCAGAAAAAAATGTACCAATATTCTGTCACAGGTCTTGTTCACTCCAAGGTGCCTGGCCAAAGGTGTCTCATGCGCCAAACTCAATATCTCCTTCCGGTACGGCGGTGGCACCACAATTTGGTGATGAACTTTCCACTCATCGTTTGCTGGCACCTCCGGTGGTCTCAATTTTCTCATGAGTATTTCCCCTTTCATGAAGTAACCAACAGGTATTTTCATAGCCTCTTCCTCTGTAACGGCTTTACCAATGAAACTCCGGATCTCCGAATCTCCGTGTTGTTCTTCAACAAGTCTCTTTCGGACCAGCACCGTTTGCTCAACCTCGCTCCCAGATGTCTCCGACGGACACTCCATTTCCTCTTTGGTTCCAGATGCCACCTTTTCCTTACCTCTTTCAGAATTTTCTTCCAATACCTCTAAGGAACCCAAACCCACATCGCCTTCCTTCTCCTTCTCTTCAGAGCGCTTCCTACCCATAGCACGAGTCACTGCACACTGCACAGGATGGAAAGATACCCGGAATCTCCTGCTCTAACTGTGCGGTGTTATTTTCCATACTGGGCTTTTCAACCAACATTGGATTACGAGAAACTCGACCACCGGCCAAATCATTCCCGATAATAAAAGAGATTCCCTCTGCAGGAAGAGTGGCTTGTAAACCTACGGTGACCGGACCTGACACCAAATCAGCCTTCAAATGGATGACATGAAGTGGAGCTTTAACATAGCCACCAACCCCCTGTAAAAGAACACTAACACCAGTTGCCGTCTTCTCTGACAATGGCAAAATGCCCTCAAGCATCAAAGATTGATGTGCTCCTGTGTCCCTCAATACCCTAACAGGTCTCTGGTTCGTTAAGTCTCCATCCAGTGACACAAACCCCTCTGAAATAAAAGGTTTGTAACCCTCTTGAACAAGGTCGTTCTGTGATGCCGTAAATTTGGCATGGGAACCTTCACAAGGCACTGTCCTCCAAGGACGATTTCTCACATTGGCCAATGCATTCGGAGTTGTACTAGTCTGATTCCGCTCCTGATTTTTCCTTTTCAGGGCGTAACATTGGGACATCAAATGCCCAGGTTTCTTGCAAAAAGCGCAAGTAGGCCCGGAGGAAAAACTCGTGGTCTGCCTCGGGCCCCCCGGAAGATAAGTCTGTCTTGGAACTGTAGTCTTCTGATCCATAAAAGTCGCGGTATCAGATTTGTCCCCTTAGTCATCTCTAGGCCGCCTCCATGAATATTTGTTCTCCACCCCTGATTTACCATAACTCCCCTGGCTAACTCTAGGTGGGAAGTTAGGTTTGTGGAACCCCATCCTGTGTGTCAAGGCATAGTCATCTGCCACGGTTGCTGCCTCATACAACTCTGGTACTTTCTTTTCACCCAGATGTACATTAATGTCCGCGTGGACACACTGTTTGAATTCCTCCACCAAGATCAATTGTCGCAACAGGTTGAAGTCTTTCCCAATCCCCTTCGAGTCACACCACCAATCAAACATGGTTTCCTTCATTCTGTCAAACTCCACATGGGTCTCACTCTCCCTCTTCCTGGCATTCCTGAATTTTTGCCGGTAAGCTTCAGGGACCAATTCATAGGCTTTGAGAATGGTTTTCTTCACTATCTCATAATCTGCACATTGGTCAATCGGTAAAGCCGAATAGATATCTTGAGCTTTACCCACCAGAACACTTTGCACTAACATAGTCCAGGACCCCTCAGGGCCATTTTAGCATTTGAGCCACTTTCTCAAAGTGTAAAAAAAACTTGGCTACCTCCTTTTCATTGAAGGGTGGAACTAGCCTCACATGCCTACCAACATCCCAAGTGTTCTGACTAGTTGTCGAACTCGCCGGCATGGATACTACTTCTCTCCGTTCTCCCATTAATTCCAGCTCCTTGAGTTTAAGTTCCTTCTGATACTCCATGTCACGTTCCTTTAACTCCCTTTCGGCTCTCCTTTCCTCTGCTCTTTCCTCTGCTCTTCTTTCTTCTTCAGCTCTCCTTTCCTCTGCTCTTTCCTCTGCTCTTCTTTCCTCGAGTTCTTTTTCAGCTCTCCCTTTCCTCTGCTCTTCTCTCCTCGAGTTCTTTTTCAGCTCTCCTTTCCTCTGCTCTTTCCTCTGCTCTTCTTTCCTCGAGTTCTTTTTCAGCTCTCCTTTCCTCTGCTTTTAACCTTTCCTGGCTCTGCAGTTGCATCTCCATTTTCCGGAGCTCCACATTTTCTTTTTCCTCGGGTAACCAATCCAAGGCTACCTCTTTCCATGTTCCTTGTCCCACCAGAGATTCTACCACCAATGTCTGCAACTCTGCTTTCTTCATATTAACTCGGACCTCCAAGTTGAAATGTTTGGCCAATATCAAGAGTTCCGATCTTTTTAACGCTTGGAACTGTGCCTCATTAGGGGACGCCGCAAACATTTCTGCGTCAAACACCATGGTGACTACTAGTTAGCACCTGTTAACCTTCACACAAAAATTTTCCAATTTTTTTGAAAAATTTGGGAATGTTAGAAAAATTCCAAATTTGGGAATTTTGGGAATGTTAGGGAATTCTATCCCGGACGAATATTAGGGAATTTAATCTCAGACGAGATTTGGGAATTTTGTCAGCAAAGACGAGCCCCCAATTTCTGTTACATGCTCCTCCCCAAACCCCCTGGTCACGGTATACCTCCGAGCCCCGAGAGGAGTCACGGCAGAAAGATGTGTTATTCTGTGTCAAAGATCAATGGTGAAACCACACCAATTGTTACCAACAAACAAATATTGTATTAAGGTCACACAAGAATAACAACACAAAAACAATGGTAATCAATTGTACAACCAATATATATTTCCTATGATGGTACCATCAGGTTCGTACAATATAACTCACTGTGCTCCAAGTGAGCGAAAAGAAGGACATTCCCCAATGTCTGTATTCCGGCATCAAGCCAAAGTCGATCCACTCCAGCGATCGTCAGAACGATGTCTAATCGAGACCAGAATCCCTTTTGGATGACAGTCACAGTCCCGCTGCCAAAGCTGCGTAAATGCGCCCTCAAGGCGACTGGGAAATCACACCCTCAGGTATGGACGTTCCACGGCTCCCACTCGGCGAACCGCAGATTTCCAACTCAAAAGCCACGTTGCACACACACACACACACCAGATTAACATCTGAATGCGGTGAAAATGGTTTGAAGCGAAGTGAAAAACCTTGAGCAAAGCGCAAAGCGCGCGAGTCAAAATGGCCGACGGCCCATTCTCGAGGCGTAACGGTACTACGATGATTCTCCTCGGAATCAACCGCAAAACCTGACACGCAGGTTGATCTGTCACAGCGATAACAACTCTGTCGCAGGAATCCCTTTCCTGGGAAACCCAAAGTTCACTCGTGACTCTCGTTCGCCAATCATTCGCTCCAGACCTCGAAGCAGCGAGGCTTCTTGTCCGACTCACTCGCTCCGCCTTTTCTCTCTCCTCTTCCTCTTTGTCGTCGTCCGGTACCAGTTTCATTTAAAACATTAACTTTTTACCTTTTGAAAATAATAATCTCCATTTTCCCTTAAACGACAACAATAATAGTACATGGAATCAAAAATGTTTACAGTGGATGAAAACCACAACAACGGAAGTGACGAATCCGTAACACTAACGTTCATTATTAAAGCGGTGTATTATTTCAGAACCCACGATGTTATCTCCCATGGCGAAGAAGGACTTTTATCGTTGAAGATAAGAAATCGTACCGCAATGACGTATTAATACTATACTAATTGCTTATACACTGCCCAAACAAAGGGAGGGTTTTAGATCCACGGGTCCCTGCTGGTTGCTGAGAAATGCAGCATTCACATTCCTATTCTCATTCCCACTCTCTTGTCTTGTTATGTCTACCTGTCTCTCCCAACCCCCAACACACCTCCCATCCCACACCAGTGAGTGAGCACAACTTTTTCTCAAGAGTGATGGAAGAGACTTAGCACATGAGATGGGTGAGTTGTGTGTAACTGTAACAGTGAGACATATACCACTTCTTTTTCATATGTGCTATCTTTATCAGGTCCTTTTTACCTTCTTTGCCTGTCCTTTTGTCACATTAACTTTTTCTTTATTGTTTCATTTATTTTGAGCCTCAATGCTTGGATCACTCACCTTCGATTTCCTTAAGGAAGTTTATATTGATCTGAATGAGTGAATCCAACTTTTTTTCTTCCATCGAGAAGTCCAGCACAGTGGTTTGTGTAATGTCTGTGACTGGAAAATGTGACACCGACTGCAACCTGGAAATGTAACAGTAGTGTGGTTCTGGAGTAAGCTGCTGAAGATATTGGAATAACATCAACTCAGAAAGAGCAGAAGAGCAGAAGGGCAGGGAGGTGAGAGTGAGAGAGGATATTCTTGAAATAGAAAGAACATGTCAATACTAAGTCTTTAAATTGGCTGGGATTCAGTAAATATCCAAATGTCACAGAAATGTCCATCAAAATACAATGCAGGAGACTACACTAAAATGTAAATGGGTAAAATAGCTTGACTTGAAGAAAGTTTGCCTTCCTTCAAGGTTGAGTGACAGCCTCCTGTAACACAATCTTGACGGAAGTAATTGCTATGCATTTCCTGGTAGAAAGTGTTTGCAATGCCCCAAGAATGGAGATCTTCTGTTGGCAAACTTGGATGTCCAAAAGGAGCACCTGTGCTCTTAATCCCTCATTAGGTTTCTTCTACATGTAAATGCAGAGGAATACCTATTATTATTACTCCGAGAATTTTTCTTATTCTTTCCTTCCTCCTTGATGACTCCTTGATGCCACGAATATGATTGTTTTTTTTGTGCATGACCTCAATGAAAAAAATTCAGAACGCAAAAAAATTCAACGTCATACAGTCACATGGTTTTACCGCCATATTGTTTTTCGTGAAAAACACTAAAACCCCTTTTTCTCCGCAATGGCTGAACAGACGGAGCCCAAACTTTGCAGGCAGAATCGCATGCCCATGACAAACAAAAAGTTATGACATTTTTAAGCATAAACTTTATATCCTATCTCCTTCCTAATTTTTGAAGATATCCAGTAGAAACTTTACAAAAACGTCCCACATGTGGTGAAGTTAAAACGTTACTTGGGAAGCTTTGACAAGTCACATGGTTTAGCCACAATAAATAATTGAACAAATTTTTTTTTTAAAGCTTCTATCTCTTGAACCGCTGCATTGGTCGACTTGACATATTAATGTAATATTGCTCTCATCAAGGGGAATAAGTGTTGATTGGTTGTACGGTCTGGAAGCTAAAAGTCGTTATTATTGAAAGATGAAGAAACGCAACACCTTTTCTTCTCAGGCCATGTAACTGATAGTGCTACTGCTATTTTTCAGAATCATTTCCTTTTAAAATCATTTTCTCTGGAATAGTTGGACCGAATGACAGGAACTTTTCATCATAGGAGCGAGCGCCTTGGCCTGTAGAATCTTATAATGGTAATTATGACGTCGTACGTCATGTGGTACGGGCGCCATGTTGGAAAAACCGAAAAAAATCGCACCTCTATCTCCAAAACCGCTGCACAGAAAAAATTGAGACATATCTCATTGAGTACTCTCCATGCAGAATAATATATGTGAATGATGATGTCACAGGTGCCTCCGTTATGATATCATAATTCGACAAGTAAAAAACTTCATCGATCAGGATGAAATTTCTTGAGTATCATCTCGATATAAATTGATGCAGAAAAAAAATTATAATGACATCGTAGGTAACGTGGTTCGGCCGCCATATTGTTTTTGATGAAGAGCCCCAAAAAACCACTAAAAATCCATTTTATCCGAAACGGCTGAACAGATCGAGCCCAAACTTTTCAGGCATGGTCAGATGCCCAAGACGAACAAAAGTTCATTTTTTCCGTACGTCACATCATTTCGGAATTATGACGTTTTGAAGCGTAAACCTTTAAAACCTAGCTCCTCCCTCATTTTTTTTATCATATCGAATGGAAACTTCACAATTATGTTCCCCATGTCGGCATGATAAAATGCCATTTTGGAATTTGCGATAGCTCACATGGAATGGCAGTGATAAATAATTAAACGAAAATATTTTCAAAATTCTATTTCTTGAACCGCTTCATTGATCGATGTGAAACTTTATAATAAAGTAGAAGTCATGAAATGGAATACGTGTGCAAAATTTCAAGATGATTGGATGTACGGTCTGGAAGCTAGATGTTATTGTGTGATGAAGAAGAAACTTGATGAGCTTCTCATGCCATGCCACAGATTCTAGCAGTGCAATTTTTCAGGTTTATTTTCTTAAAAAATCACTAAATGCGGCTTTCGGATTTGGTCGTCGCTAAGGTAGTTGAATACTCGACCACCACAAACCCGGTGAAAATCGGATAAAATATGGTCGAGTTACCTCAGATCAAGTGGGAAATTAATTAATTAACACACTGTACACACGTGTGGGGAAGGGGGAGCAACCTCACGTGCTCATTTCAACCTCAAATTAAATTCTGATTTCAGATTTGGCAGTCGCTAGGGTATACTCACACTCGACCAAAACAGATGTGGCAAAATTCTGACTATTTTTGACGAAAATATGACACCATCGCATTTTACATGGAGAACCCTCAAGTAAGCCTGTGTGCATGTGTGTGGGTGTAGGTGTGTGTGTGTGTGTGTGTGTATGTATGGGGATGTGTGTGTGTGTGTGTGTGTGTGTGTGTGTGTACGGGGATGTGTGTGTGTGTGTGTGTACGGGGATGTGTGTGTGTGTGTGTGTGTGTGTGTGTGTGTGTGTGTGTGTGTGTGTGTGTGTGTGTGTGTGTGTGTGTGTGTGTGTGTGTGTGTGTGTGTGTGTGTGTGTGTGTGTGTGTGTGAGAAATAATTTGAATGCGGGGTTGGACGAAAGCGGGATGGCGGAGGAAACCAGTCATCACTGCAGGCAGTTATAAAGTAGCGGTTCTAGTTTATTTCATTGAAACTCTAATTTCACCACACAAGCAAACGAGTAACATCACCTTGATTAAAAATTAACAATTTATCCGGACACAAAAACAAGAAGGAACACTAGAGAGTTTCCCACTCCCTTTATTATGTTTTTTATGTGTCCGTTTGTTTTTTGTGATTAATGTTAGCTCTTACACGAGCCTCGATGTTGTATACAAAAAAACAACAAAAAAACTATCCCACGCAGTCTTCAGCAAAGGGACATGGGAAGGGTCTTTTCCACTCTTGCTTTGCGTTTGCGAGCACAATATATATTTTCGAGAAAAAGCCGCCATTTTTGTCCGAAACTCACTGCTCCTCCACCTTCAAAGCGCGCGGCGAATTTGATTGGTCGAGACGGCGTACATTTTTGCCAAAGTACTGCTAAACTGGAGGCTTTTCTAAGTGGCACTAGGGCAATCTGTGTTCTACATTGTTCAAATATATCGTTCAATTGAAATAAATGAAAGTTTTAAAGTCTGTAGAAAAAAAACCAAACCATTGAATCAGAAGTTTACCGCCGATGATGCACCGTCTTTTACACCATCTTAATTAACACATTAAATTAGTTATTCCTGCATGTTTTTTGTGGCCTTTATACGATGTTCTTAAAAACAGTAAGTTTCTTGTTTGCAATGATTTTCATTTGATTTTTGTGGAAGACTGCGCCTGTATCGCTGTGTTTCTCAGCTGTTACCCTCAGTTTCTCAGCTTCATCAGGTTTCTCAGTTTCTCAGCTGTGGAAGACTGTTGCTGGCACATTCCTTGAATCCTTACTCTCCATGCTCCCTCCACTGTTCCTGATGAAACTAGCTCACCAATCAATTGACGAGCAGCAGCAGCGGTCTATTTGAATTAGCCATAGAAAGAAGACGTGTAAGTGCATGTTCATATGTCGAGCCCTCCTCCAGGCTGATGGTGGAACATGCAGTGTGGAAAACGTCTTGAATAAATTTAAAACAAACTTGCAAATTGAAATACGAATCAAATTATCCGAACGAGAGAAAAACATGACGTCATTTATCGAACTACACAGAAAAATGACCACTTTCTTAACAATATGTAATCATCAGAACCGTGTTGGTGTCTTTTCATACAATCTTTGTTGTTGATGTTGAAAACACTTAACACAGTGAGTTATCTTATATGATGAAAACACAGGAGAGGCAGCAGTAAGGTTACGATGTGCGATGTACCTTTCATCATCCATCTAGCCTTACCTGTGCTGAAAATCCTCGTTGTGCTGCAAAGGCAGGAAAAGAAACAGAGATGGTCAAGAAGAAGAACTATAAAACTTAAAGAACTATGTTGGAATCGAGTAAGAAATTTAACAATGCATGTTTAATTTGATTAATATGCTTTAATTACCCCCAAACAAACTCCATACGAGTTTATCCTGCTATCCGACCGTTTCCCAGCTTGCTGAATCCCACTCCCACAACATCCCATCTCACTCAACTTGGTCCCATCCCATCTCACTCAACTTGGTCCCATCCCATCTCACTCAACTTGGTTCCATCACATCTCACTTAACTTGGTCCCATCCCATCTCACTCAACTTGGTTCCATCACATCTCACTTAACTTGGTCCCACCCCATCTCCCTCAACGTGGCCCCATCCCATCTCACTCAACTTGGTCCCATCCCATCTCACTCAACTTGGTCCCATCCCATCTCACTTAACTTGGTGCCATCACATCTCACTTAACTTGGTCCCATCCCATCTCACTCAACTTGGTCCCATCCCATCTCACTCAACTTGGTCCCATCCCATCTCACTCAACTTGGTCCCATCCCATCTCACTTAACTTGGTGCCATCACATCTCACTTAACTTGGTCCCATCCCATCTCACTAAACTTGGTCCCATCCCATCTCACTAAACTTGGTCCCATCCCATCTCACTAAACTTGGTACCTTCCCATCTCACTCAACTTGGTCCCATCCCATCTCCCTCAACGTGGCCCCATCCCATCTCACTCAACTTGGTCCCATCCCATCTCACCCAACTTGGTCCCATCCCATCTCACTCAACTTGGTCCAATCCCATCTCACTTAACTTGGTGCCATCACATCTCACTCAACTTGGTCCCATCCCATCTCACTCAACTTGGTGCCATCACATCTCACTTAACTTGGTCCCATCACATCTCACTCAACTTGGTCCCATCCCATCTCACTCAACTTGGTCCCATCCCATCTCACTCAACTTGGCCCCATCCCATCTCACTCAACTTGGTCCCATCTCATCTCACTCAACTTGGTCCCATCCCATCTCACTCAACTGGGTGCCATCCCATCTCACTCAACTTGGTCCCACCCCATCACACTCAACTTGGTCCCATCCCATCTCACTCAACTTGGTGCCATGCCATCTCACTCAACTTGGTCCCATCTCATCTCACTCAACTTGGTCCCATCCCATCTCACTCAACTTGGTCTCATCCCATCTCAATCAACTTGGTCCCATCCCATCTCACTCAACTTGGTCCCATCCCATCTCACTCAACTTGGTCCCATCCCATCTCACTCAACTTGGTCCCATCCCATCTCACTCAACTTGGTGCCATCCCATCGCACTCAACTTGGTCCCACCCCATCGCACTCAACTTGGTCCCATCCCATCTCACTCAACTTGGTGCCATGCCATCTCACTCAACTTGGTCCCATCTCATCTCACTCAACTTGGTCCCATCCCATCTCACTCAACTTGGTCTCATCCCATCTCACTCAACTTGGTCCCATCCCATCTCACTCAACTTGGTCCCATCCCATCTCACTCAACTTGGTCCCATCCCATCTCACTCAACTTGGTCCCATCCCATCTCACTCAACTTGGTCCCATCCCATCCCACTTAACTTTGTCCCATCCAATCTCACTTGAAGTATAACTTTAAAAATTGAAGTACAACTTGAAGTCGTTTGTCTGTGTGATCAAGCCAACCTTTAAAAAGGTAACTGCTTCCAAATCTTGCAAAGCCGCCTGCAAGGCGGATTCTGCTTCCCGGAGGATATCCATTTCTTTCTGTAACTTGTGAACCTTCTGATTAAGATGATAAAGCTCCATTCCTTCCTTGTCATTAACTCGCTTCTTCATCAGGTCCACAATTTCATCGATGACTCGATACAGCTCCCTTCTCTTACGCTCTAGCATATTTTTGGTCTCCCCACCAGTGCGCTGGGAAGGATCAAAATTTTACATTAGTCTGGATTCATAAACAAAATTATCAGACAAAGTGTATTATATCGTACAGAATATGAGGAAAAACAATGGAGTGGGTTAAGGAAGCTTGTTCTATAGGGAGGGGATACCAAAGAAATAGCAACATAAACATTTTGTATCCCACTGATAGGCTGGATCTGGATGTGGATCTGAACCTGAACCAAAATCTAATCGGCTTGTTATTGTCACTTACCCAACTCATCCAATCATCCATCCAAACTTTTTGAGAAATCATGCTATACTAGCCGAAACCCGTGGAACATCCACGGAAGGGAGGATGTGGTGTATGGATAAAGTGTACCATTATGGATGGCATAGGGGATTTGCTTGTCCGAGTAAGAGTTAGGAAGAAAGATGAGAATGAAGAGTGCGTATATGAACAACCTATTTATTGCAATCTACTTAAATGACAACGCTACGATATACTTTTGAAAGATGAATGGATTCGTAATAGGAATCGGCATAGCACCACTCTGGGATTGTCCACTCAGTGGTCGGCTTGCTGTCGCCTTCCCCTGTCCAATCAGCGGACGGCTTGCTTCGCCTTCACCCAGCAGACGCCTATACGATGGCGTCGTATCGGCAGTTAATCGGATGCTTTTGGGCCCCAACGTCGGCTAATTCAGATTTTTCGAGTTTGCCTGTATGTGATAAACAAAGAGCGCGGTTCGTAGATCGTAAATCCATTAGTGCCGTGGGCATCGGGTCACTGGGTGCGGCGTAAAAGGGATAACAAAGTCGAGTCCTTACGCTATTATTTAATATAGATACCGTTTTTAGCCCTATCACTCATGGGTGAAGAATCACATAAAAATTCTCAGATCCAGATCTTCACCAAAATCTAATAATTTCGTCCCAACCTCCCCACCAAATTTCGGCTGAATCCATCTACAACAAAACAGACAAATAAATAGGCTTGGGTGAAAACATAACCTTCATCCACCTTTGGTGGCGGAGACAGTAATTCTTCTCGTGAAAACGTGTTGGACAGGGATCTACTGTAAATCACAAATTCGGCTGCTGGTTGAATCTCAACCGAGGTGCAGCTGCGCTGTTGAAACAGTGCCTGATGTGCACATTCGGATGGCAATTTGGCATTGTTACCAGCACACAATGCCCTGCTCTTTTCAAAAAGCACTGTGCGATATTTCACATCCTCCAGCAAAAGCAGACAGGACAGCCAACTTAACGTCCCCTTTGTAGGATGGTGTACTCATTGATGGTGTACACCTTACCAGTAGCGAATGAATGTGAATGTCAAGGCCTATAAGGAGTAACAGCACAATATGAAATAGATAAAAAAGGAAAACGGTGAAAAAGCCTCGAAATAACTCAAAATGGTTGAAAATTGTCAATTGGTATTGCTTCTGCAAATAATTTATTTTAATCTTTTTACTTTGAACATTGCAAAAATGAGCGAAGCACCAACCAGGCTGCACGTTTTCACCCCTCAGCCCAATGGGCTAAAGGGTATTGTCGTCAGGATGTCGTCTTGACGGACGCCCGCCCGCTTTTGGTTTCTGTCCATTTCAAGGAGAACGGCTTGTCCAATTCAATCAATTTTTGCAGTGTATGTGTGTGTTGGGGTTGAGTAGAGGAAGGTTCCTTTCGAAATGGGCGCGCTGCGATTTTCAATATGGCCGCTGTGGAAGTGTAACTCAGTGTAACTTATTGATTGGCACTGGTAACTCATTGATTAAAGACTGGTAACGATTTCGTAAATGGATGCCAAGAATGTGCACGAACATGGTAATCTCTTGTCCACCTGGTCACAGCCCCAGGCTGGAGCACCCCCCTATCGTTTGGTAAACGGAACTCGCAGCAGGAGGGGAGCGAGCTGATGCCAGGACTCGGTGCATGCATGACCTCGGGGCATTAGCGGAGAAAGGATTAGCGCGACAAGGCCCATAAAAACCAGAGCAAACGATGAGTCAGGAGACTTGTGACCAGAAGCTCTGACCTACGGAACGGAACGGAACCCTGTGAGCAGCGCTGAGAGAGAGCACTCATACTCAGAACCTCTGCCCGACGGGAATGGCGGAGGAACATCGGCCGAACGAGAAGGACCATGCGGATAGAGTTAACCTGGTCCATTGAGTTAAACGGTATTATTTACCAATGGAATAAAGTGAATAACCAGTTAATAAACCAGACCTTTTGTAGAACCTGTGTCCGGTCATTGGAGTCTTGAGTCTCACCGCACCATTTCCCCTACAATTTGGAGGCACCGCTGAGATCAATTGGACACATACAAGACCTTTAAAGGTGAGTGTGTCTTGTTTTTGTCCAGTATGATTTACGAACTTGGGAATAGTTATGTGTATAGTTATTTTGTATGTTCAGTATATGGAGAAAGTGGTGTTTGGGCTTCTCCACGCACTATTGGTGCAGGAGAGCCCTCAGAAGGAAGATATAGATGAGACCTTTTGGCTCCGGTGATGTGCTCGCGACACAGAGATCCATTTGAGTTGGTCTAGGGTGCTGGGTAGTGGATCACAAAGAACCATTGCTGAGCTGGTACTCCCGGGTGCTGTGGCTACTACCCAAAGAACCATTTTTTGTATGATTAAGATGGAACGTTTTAAACGATTGTAGCTATTATTCGTGTTTTTCTCATGATTTCTGTAAAATACATATTTTTCCTGCGCTGCGTAATTCTTCTGACACGCGCCACTGATGTGCGCGAAGCGAACGAATGTCTGCCTGCATTCGCCTGTGTGATTGAGACTGCGTCTTTGCGAAGATTAAGTGCATAGTCACGCAGATACGCTGGTTATTAAGGGCCTGGCTGTGAACTGGGAGCGGATGGCCCGTGAGTGCACCATGAGACCATCTGCTTCCAAGTCGTGTAAGGCCGGTACACTCGTTTACACACCCGTACACGTGTAAAGTAGTTTTTTTTTTTTGCACTTGCTCAAAGCACGCGACTTGCTCGGCGTGCGACAGGGAGCCGGGAAATGGAGTTATATTTATATATATATATTTTTACCTCATTCCAATTTATGGTATTGTGACAAAACGGCTTATATCTTTGGAACGACTGGTCGGATTTAGACAAATTAAACGGAATTGTGTAGGACGAAAGCCGTGGGTCCAAAGTAAGGAAAAAAAAAAAAAAAAAAAAAAAAAAGGGGTGGAGGAGAGAAAAAATTTTTTTTTTCAGTTTTCCCGCCATGTCTAAAACTCGTTCGATCAACAAATAAATTCATGACAGACAACCCCATCTCATACCGGTCCAGAATTATTATGAAAGATGGCGATTGGATGAAAATTGCATCAAATTTTGTCCAGGTCCATCACTAAGCCTTTGAGACATGCTTCACGGTTGAATGAAGGACAATAATTAAGTGCTTTTGTGGAAAAGCAATGGCAGACCACCCAATGTCACCACTTTCATGAGCTCAGAGAAATAAAAAATTCCAAATTCCACTCTGATGGCTCAATGGAAATAGGCAGCAGAATGAAAATCAACAGACAATGGAACAGCTAGCGACGAGTGTTTGTGAGTAACAACCACCCTCTGGTCGAGGCTCATAGGAAAAGTGATACTTATTGATTCGGCACGCTTACAATAGATATTAATGGCGAAGGTTGTGGTTGGTTCGATTTTGCGAAATGAACGTTCTTTGAACAAGTTAAATGGAAAAATAATGAAAAAGTATATAACTGTTTACTCTCTGAAACTGGGTATTGTATAGAACTCTGGGTGTAAGGATGTAAGGATGTAAGGATGTAACGATGTGAGGTAATATTGAGTTATGGAATTAATTGCTTTCAACAATGCAAAGGGTGACAAGATATGGGATTTTAATGGGATTTTAATGGGATTTTAATGGGATTTTAATGGGATAAATATAGAAGATGTTTGTTTTTGTCAAGAGAAAGTGACAATTGGCGGAGAAGTCACAGAGGCCGGGTTTTGGGCCTTTGACAGCAGAGAAATTGAGTTTTGACAGCAAAAGACTTCCAAATAATGGTTGTGGCAAACAGTGACTTCTGGGATGACAGGGGTGTGGGGTATTTGGCATCACCAGACTAGCTTATTGGTTTAGGAATGTTTAGAGGTCATTGCAATGTGATAATTACTTGTGATCATTTGTTGTTGGAACGTTTTGGGAACATTCAAATGTTGTGGTTTGCTGACGTTTCCACAACGTCGCCACAACGTTTCACTTTCGTTGTTGCAACGTTTTGCTCCAACGTTTTGGGAACATTTAAATGTTGGGTTTTGCTGACGTTTCCACAACGTCGCCACAACGTTTCACTTTCGTTGTTGCAACGTTTTGCTCCAACGTTTTGGGAACATTTAAATGTTGGGTTTTGCTGACGTTTCCACAACGTCGCCACAATGTTTCACTTTCGTTGTTGCAACGTTTTGCTCCAACGTTTTGGGAACATTCAAATGTTGGGTTTTGCTGACGTTTCCACAACGTCGCCACAATGTTTCACTTTCGTTGTTGCAACGTTTTGCTCCAACGTTTTGGGAACATTCAAATGTTGGGTTTTGCTGACGTTTCCACAACGTCGCTACAACGTTTCACTTTCGTTGTTGCAACGTTTTGCTCCAACGTTTTGGGAACATTCAAATGTTGGGTTTTGCTGACGTTTCCACAACGTCGCTACAACGTTTCACTTTCGTTGTTGCAACGTTTTGCTCCAACGTTTTGGGAACATTCAAATGTTGGGTTTTGCTGACGTTTCCACAACGTCGCTACAACGTTTCACTTTCGTTGTTGCAACGTTTTGCTCCAACGTTTTGGGGACACTCAAATGTTAAGTAAATCGGATAAGAATTCACGAGTTATTTAATTATTAGCGATTAATGAAGTACTTATTTAATTAATTACATTTCTTATTAAATTACAGTAATTACATTACAGTAATTACCTGAGGTAATTACAGTAATTACAGTTCCGGTAATTACAGTAATTACAGTAATCATCTATCTATAATTCCAGTAATCTCTGTGTGTATGTGTGTGTGTATGTGTGTGTGTATGTGTGTCTGTGACCGCTGTTTCTCGACAACCACGGGTCCAATATACTTGAAACTTGCCAGGTATATTGCTGGGGACCTGAGGATGTACCTTTTCAAGGTTTCATATTAATCGGAGAAGTAGTTACCGAGCTATGTCCAAAAAACGATTCAACCAATCAGAGAGCAGCGAGCTATCACGTGTGCCGAACGTGGCGAACAGACTCTGCCTCGGACGGCACATTTGAGAGCGTATTCATTTATTTCACGTTGGCAAACTATGTTGGCGCTATGTTGGCGTTAAACTATGTTTTAAAACTAATTAAAACTAATTTGCGATTCATCGTAACTGCGATATGCGACCTTCCGGACAGTCAAATGAGGACGTCACTTCCGGACTTACGGATAGTCATAGTGACGACGTACTGATGCTGAATGTGGCGAGCAGACGCTGCCTCGGACGGCACATTTGAGAGCGTATTCATTTATTTGACGTTGCAATCTGTGTTGATTGTTGTAAGGTACGATCGATTGTAGTACACGTTTATAATAACTCTGCCGATACAGGCCCGATTAACTGCAGCGCCATCCGAGCTGCGGCGTCGGGACGATACATTCATTGTACGGTCACATCACGCACTTACGGGCACGCCCATGGGCACGCCCAGACATTTTTTTTTTTTTTTTTGGCAAGGAACGGGCACCCACGTACGGGCACGTCCTAGTTACAGTAATTGCAGTAATCTTATTACAGTAATTACATTACATTAACTCAGGCACCTTTTGAGTAAGGAAGCTGATATTTGGACATGACACTGACCAAGTGATGTGGCTGTCAAGGAAAATTTTGATTTATTGATTAATCATATAATAAATTAACTCGTTGATTTATAAATGACTTATTTAATTAAAAGTCCTCAGAGATACATCTTCGGATGAAATACTTGCAGATTGGTTATGCTATGAGCCAATTGATTAAGGAAAATATTTTGTGATGGCCATATTGGCAATTTCGTGGCCATATTCGTGGCAACTCAGTTAGTGCCACTGCACCTTTAAAATGCATCCCTGCGTTCATTTTTTCGATCGATTGAGTTGAAATTTTGAACAATCGGATCTGGACTGTCGTTGTTAACGACTCTAGCATGCACTCGTCCAATCAGGATGGAGCGGTATGGTCCCCGGATCATCACTGCCCGCAGTGTTAATTAGTTTTACTTTTTCTCTTGGTCATATAATTTTGAAGACATGCATGTCATGATAGAGGAAATGTTTGTTCTGTTGAACGGAATAAATGTTGTTTATTTGTGTGGGTGTGTATTTCTTGTGTATTTTGGATATATTTTCACGACTAATTCCAGTTAACATCCTGCAAAATTTGCTCGTTTGCTGGCCGAGTCGAAATTGCGTTGAGTTTCTATGGCATGCGCCATTAAAAGCTCTGTGTAATGGTTGAGCTCCCTTTATTTCGTTTTGGTCATGCGGATGAGCAGACAAAGTGACGAATGCTGCGGCTGGAGCAGTAGAAGCGATGTTTTTAATTGAAACGATGTAATGAGTAATTAAAAGTGGGAGGGGGCAACACCACGCATACCTCTTTTAAGGTGTGTATAAACCCTGGAATAAACGTGGGAGGGGGCAACACCACGCATACCTCTTTTAAGGTGTGTATAAACCCTGGAATATTTCAGCAATCAATACAATGCTGAAACTATGTAAGTTAAGTTAATGAGTAATTTAATGAGTAACTTAATGAGTAATTTAATAAGTAATTTAATGAGTAATTTAATGAGTAATTTAATAAGTAATTTAATGAGTAATTTAATGAGTAACTTAATGAGTAAGTTAATGAGTAATTTAATGAGTAACTTAATGAGTAATTTAATAAGTAATTTAATGAGTAATTTAATGAGTAATTTAATAAGTAATTTAATGAGTAATTTAATGAGTAACTTAATGAGTAATTTAATGAGTAATTTAATGAGTAATTTAATGAGTAATTTAATAAGTAATTTAATGAGTAATTTAATGAGTAATTTAATGAGTAATTTAATGAGTAATTTAATGAGGAATTTAATGAGGAATTAAAAGTGGGAGGGGGCAACACCACGCATACCTCTTTTAAGGTGTGTATAAACCCTGGAATAAACGTGGGAGGGGGCAACACCACGCATACCTCTTTTAAGGTGTGTATAAACCCTGGAATATTTCAGCAATCAATACAATGCTGAAACTATGTAAGTTAAGTTAATGAGTAATTTAATGAGTAACTTAATGAGTAATTTAATAAGTAATTTAATGAGTAATTTAATAAGTAATTTAATGAGTAATTTAATGAGTAACTTAATGAGTAAGTTAATGAGTAATTTAATGAGTAACTTAATGAGTAATTTAATAAGTAATTTAATGAGTAATTTAATGAGTAATTTAATAAGTAATTTAATGAGTAATTTAATGAGTAACTTAATGAGTAATTTAATGAGTAATTTAATGAGTAATTTAATGAGTAATTTAATAAGTAATTTAATGAGTAATTTAATGAGTAATTTAATGAGTAATTTAATGAGTAATTTAATGAGTAATTTAATGAGGAATTTAATGAGGAATTAAAAGTGGGAGGGGGCAACACCACGCATACCTCTTTTAAGGTGTGTATAAACCCTGGAATAAACGTGGGAGGGGGCAACACCACGCATACCTCTTTTAAGGTGTGTATAAACCTTGGAATATTTCAGCAATCAATACGATGCTGAAATGATGTAATTTACTGTGTAAGAGGGTCGACCTTGGGTTTGTTTGGGTTTTGTTGTTTATTTTTGTGGGTGTGTATTTTTGTGTATTTTGTATATATTTTCACGGCTAATTCCAGTTAACATCCTGCAAAATTTGCTCGTTTTTCTGGCCGAGTCGAAATTGCGTTGAGTTCCTATGGCATGCGCCATTAAAAGCGCTGTGTAATGGTTGAGCTCCCTTTATTTCGTTTTGGTCACGCGGATGAGCAGACAAAATGACGAATGCTGCGGCTGGAGCAGTGGAAGCGATTTTTTGAATTGTTCAATGATTATTCGATATTGTTATGACTTATTGTCAATAGGTATACTAAGTGGCCATGAGGTAGCCTGTTGCTATGTACAGTTTTATTCTATTGTTGATTATACCACATAGCTGTGGTGATAAAGGAAATGTTCGTTTTAAATAGATGATTATGATATGACCATGACTATAAAATTATGATGATTATTATGAATGATATCATAGGGTTCAAATGCAGAATGATTGCATGAACTTGGGAAAGAACTTTCAAGCCTATGGGATAAATTGGGTGTTACAAGCGATGGAGTTTCAAAATTTAGCATGATTGAAGGAATGTTACAGTCTTATTTCAGGAGTTTTACGAAATTTATATTGCCAAGAGATTTTGGGTACTATTAAAAGAAAAAATGATGAGATATTTTTCCCAATGAACTTTAATATCTGCCATCCATGTTGGCTGTCTCACGAATGAAGGATGAGTTGCCTTTAGTGGTTGCAAAGAAAATTTGTGGAGACCAGGCAAAATGGGGAAATATGTCAGATATGACCCTAGGACAGGACGGTGATTCATCAATTGACATGAGGTACGAACCAGAGGTGACGACCGATGAGATTCGATCTCAGTCAATGGATGGACCTGTCCTGACATCATTGGGGAAAGGGCTTATGCAAGGAGTCATCCAAAATGATTAATTTGATTTATTGATGAATATTGATGAATTAATTGAAATTGAATAAATGATTGAATTGTTGATTGATTGAATCTAATTGATTGAATTTAATTGAATAAATTGAACTGAATAAATTGAACTGAATAAATTGAATTGAATATATTGATTGTTTGATTGATGAAAATGCGGTCTCAAGAAAGAAGCTTTGATATCTTTGTGAGATATTATCAATGTGAAGACAACCTTGGAAAATTGAGCAAGGTGGTGAGTTTATATACAGATATATATGTGCGGTTACCATTGTGTGATTTCCCCGTCAACAGAGGACGGTGATTGAATCCAACACCTGAGGATTCACCCATTTCATACTGACCCTCTGGCTCATCTGCAAATACTGATCTGTGAGATTGGATTGTGCAAAAGCCACAGGTGAGGGAGATTCTCTGGAAATCACCATTTGAACAGGTGGAGAGATCCTTCCTGGAGGTACGAGTGAAGCTTTAGAGGAACAAACTACAACACATCCAACGCTACTTTGATAAAAGGCAGAATGGGAAATGGAGCCTGCAAGAATACACATGGACAACCAGAGATTCCACAAAAAGGTACTTGTACACATCATATGTACGACCGTTATGGTGCCGAAGCTATAAGGCAGGTCGAAAATTGGTATTTGTGGACAAAGGGACATGATGAGGAGTTTCCAAGAGATGGTACATTTGAGCGAAGTCGATTGGAAAGATTGGAACAAAGATTGAAAGCCAGGAAGAGACAGAATCTAACGGTAGACTGGCTTGCATTCCATCTTTGGGATGGTGAATCCAGACAACGGGAACAGCAAGAACGGATAACGGATCTAGAACTTAAAATAAAAAGGATACAGGATACAGTGGAGGAGACAAATGCACAACTGCCCTCGAAATTAGGAATGAAAGTGACAGTTGTCCCATCTGATTTCCAGTTGTCTCCCCAAAAAGGACGGTACAGAGAATTTTTTCGTGTTTCAGGAGATAACGAGAGATTGCAGTGGCAACTCAGGGATGTAGAGATGCAGCCCAGCAATACAAGTGCACAGGTGCACAGACCAGGCAACGACAGAAACCGGTGTTTCAAGTGTGGACGGATGGGACATTGGAAAAGAGGATGTCCGTATACCAAAAGGAAGACAAGTTCATAGGGTAAACCAAGATCAAGGGTACCAGTGCTGACCGATACCTCAGACAATGATTAGGCCTTCATTGCGACAAATCCCAAATGACAATTGGCCTCAACAAATTAGATTACTGGACAAACATGAATAACTGTCGATGATTCTTGGGTCTGAAAAGTTTTCGGAGCAAGAATTATTCATTTTTTCTTTTGCTTGTAAGCAAATTAGTAATTAATTGATCAAATGCCGAAATTGGATCTTTTATGTTGGGCACACAATTTTAAATTTACAAAGTTGGAACAATTGCTTTGCAAATTTTTGAAACCAAGTGACAAGGGTCACATGATGATCAGGTGGGAATTTCGGACTAGTGTTCCGCATGATTGATAGGTCAGTGGTCGACTGACATGCAAATGGGTGTGTAGTCAAATTTGGATAAATTATGGTGGGAACTGAAAGGGTAATTTCAATGTGACATCATAGGGGTTTTTAAAAAAAAATAAACTTTTTGGTCCATTTGCGTATTAGCATTTATAAAATTGAAGGACAAATTTTATGAAAATGAAACAAAACTGACACCCAACCTGATCTGTAAATAATGGTTCCAACGCAAACAAATATGCATAATGCATGCGTGTGTGTGTGTTTTGTGTATCAATGTTTGTGTTTGTTGTTATTTTTTGTGTATCAATCTTACAAGATTGTTGACACCGACAGTGTGCCTTGTCTGAAAAATAGATAGTTCCATGGGGAAGGGATCGCATATCGAGAGAATTCATAAAAAATAAAAAATAAAAAATAGAAATATAATTTGATTATGAAAATTATCACTTTGTCAAGGGATATGGAGAATAAAGATTTGATTTGCTGAGTTATGAGCAGCTATTCATTAATAAAAAAAAAAAAATTGGAAGTAATCTTGGGATTCCATTGTGATCGAATTTATATGAGAATCAAAGCTATTTATGGATATGAGCTTCATAAAAATGTGGGAGTACAAAATTAGCCAAATTTTGGAGAGGTCTTACACTGACTTCCCAGAGTACTCTGCTCATGGATTTTTATATATATAAACTTGAATTTTATCAGCATATAAATTGTGCTGTATGTATGGATGTGGTTTAGGCATAGATGATATGGGAAAATAGTAAAGAAAATTTTGCTGGTTTGAACTATTGTGGGTTTGCAGTTCTGGAGTTCAAACAAAGTCACTGGTTAACAGATGAGAAAGGATAGTAAATAAATTATTCGATGCTGGGCAAATTAAGTACGATATTACTAAGACTTATGAGAGCTATTGTTCTTCCTTACAGCAGTGGAAAATTATTGGGAAAAATTAGATCCAACATAATGAATCTATAAAAGAATGTGATAGGGATAATATCCTCAATTTGTACTAATTATTTGATTGTGGGTAAAGGAATTAATTTATCGTAGTGGATTGTTAACAGCAGCCTGAAAATGTCCTGAGAGTGTGCATCCATGTAATCAGAAATCCCAGATTTGTTTTTACAAACAACATTTTGGTAGAGGTCTTGTGTGGACGAACACTTCCTTGGTAGATAAAAAACGGTACTGCATGCTGGCAGCCACTTTTGCGGCCAGTTAGGCCAAACAAATTGAGAGGAAATTGTAGTTAAATACGTAAGTTACACATGGCTATTTGAAAAAAGGAAATTTGTTGAGATGGGAAACATTTTTCGAAGGTTTATTAAAGTGTTATAATATGACATGTGTCAAGGCAAACTATTGGATGGGAAAATTAGATCTGGCTATAGAATAAATTTATTGACCCCTTGAAGTTAATTCTTCGAATCATTGTTTCACTGGCATTTTTTGTTCAAATTGGAAATAGTTTGGTAGAGCTTTGGTTAAAACCTTTGGTTGCGGTATCGTGGAACGAAATGACAAACCATAAGAGATTGATAAGAATAGGAAAAAATATGGACCCAAAATAGAAAGTTGGATTCATGCCCCTCATTGCAAACATGCACATGGGGCTAAGGTGGACGATCCCACAGAAAATGAGGCTGCACCTAGCAGCCCAGCAGAACATTCAGTGGCAGATAAATGATAGTCGTGATTTACAGTCATTTGAATTACATTTTAACACCCCTTGCATTGATAAACATTACATTTTCAACATGTGATATTCCTACTTGGGATAGTGACATTTATTTGCCTACATGACATACAATTACCTGCTGATATTAATACAACATGAGGAAAAAATGTATCACAACTACACTCATGATCAGGGGATTGAGTTCAACCCCGGGAGATAGGGGGATCAGGGTAAGACAAATAATCTGATTTATGTTACATATTAAGGGATTTTCTTTATTTACCTTTTAGGAAGCTTGTTAGTTTGGTATATAATGTTGAATGTCATCAACATATAATTATGTCATAGGTATGAATATATACAAGGAGTAGCAGACTTGTTTGTTGGTTTAGTAGTTATATTGGCAATTGTTTTAGTGGTGGCTTGCTTGAAAGCCTTAGTGACGGTGTGTTTGAATAAGGTAACCAACAACACGATGATAACGCATGAAGTGACAAATGAGGAAAGAAATGTGGAACCAGAAAAGGAAGACTTTTATGGCGACATAATTACTGAGATTAAAAGATTAAATCAAGTGATGTTGCGAATGAATACAGTAGAATTAAGATAATGGCATAACGACAATGTTATGAGTTGTGTCAATTACAATATCAGTGAACTCATATCACCACGAGTGACACACTGTTAGGAAAAAAAAAGAAAAAAAAAAAGAGGGAAAAGAAAAAAGTGGAGAGGAATTATGGTAATAATACATTATGCTTAATTTGTTGGTTTGGGAAAATTGTTGTTGGGAATTAGGTATTCCCGTTTGTGATTGTAATCATATACAATTTATTTTCTTAGAGTAGTGCTAAAATACCTGCATGAGTTAATTTTTGAACTATATTAACCTGAAAGCAATTGTGGATGCTATTCTTAGTTTAGTAATAAAATACATACCTGATTGAATATTATTTGTGTGACGCATATAAATGAATATAACTTTTTGTGTTAAGGAAAAACAACAAATTGTTGAATGTGAAACTGTCGGAAGATATACATGATTATGCTGATTTCATGGTAAGATGTACCCTATCTGATTCAGTGTGTGCGGAAAGCAGATTCAGATGTGACTGAGCATAAAGATAAGACGAGATCACATTTTGAAGGGAGTGCTAACGGAATTGGGAAGAAGTTCGAGAAAGAAAATTTGTGGCTAAAAAATGAAGTTAATCATGGCATACACCCTCTTTCTCAAAGAATGATGAAGACATTCTCCCGTGTAACTTGGAGATGAATGCTTACCTTCACCAAGGAAATTTATGTGACCATTTGCCTGGATCACACTGCAACATATGAAAGAAGGGCGATCACTTACTCTTGTTCGAAGGCTTCGAACATTCATCACATCAGAAGTTGCAGGACAACGACATTTTACCTGCAACCTCTGTGAAATGCGGGGACATATGTTATTACTTCACCAACGTCGGGGGAACCAGCATGGAGCTGCAAAAAAACGGCTGTGCCCTTGTCACAACAGCTGTACACGATTCTGCTGGTTGCTCCTGGTAAGGACCATGAATGACCTGAACACCATGGTCCCAACATCATTGTGGATGCATCCGGCATCCCTGTTCCACATCTTGCTGGCCAATCAACGTCACACCAATACTTGCTGCCCACTCACAATGAGGGAGGAGGCAAGTCGACTACAACTGGGTGAAGGCCTTGTTCAGGAATTACAATGGTTTACAGCAAAAAGTGGCAAGAATGCTACAAGGAGAGCAGGGTCAGTCTATGACTCCGCAATGTTACCACAACAGCGAAATCCTACACGAAGTAGTGCAGGAGCTATGAAGACATTAGGAGAAAATGTTTCATACCTGGATTCAAACACAAGTGATCAGCCCTTCCTTTCAAACAAAGTCAACATTTGTGTGGAGGCAAACGTTTTTGCCAGATGGTGCAGATGCTTTACAAAACTTGAAAATGAAGTGAAATTGTTGTATCTTGGTGATGGTGAAGTGTTGTTTTGAAAATATATTTGTGATGCAAATGCAATAGATTGAACAATATGGAAGGAGTCAATGACCAACGAAATGTTTTGTGATTCTTGCAGGATGACGGTGTATGCCTAAGGGAATTTGATTACCAAAGTTATGATTATTTACTTATACTTGTAATGATGTTTACTTGCAGTGATTGATTATTTACTTATACTTGTAATGATGTTTACTTGCAGTGATTGATTATTTACTTATACTTGTAATGATGTTTACTTGTAGTGATTGACTGTTTACTTATATTGATGTTTAGATTAATGGTTAATATAAACAAAAACAAAAAGATGAGGGAATTGTGGAAGTGTAACTCAGTGTAACTTATTGATTGGCACTGGTAACTCATTGATTAAAGACTGGTAACGATTTCGTAAATGGATGCCAAGAATGTGCACGAACATGGTAATCTCTTGTCCACCTGGTCACAGCCCCAGGCTGAAGCACCCCCCTATCGTTTGGTAAACGGAACTCGCAGCAGGAGGGGAGCGAGCTGATGCCAGGACTCGGTGCATGCATGACCTCGGGGCATTAGCGGAGAAAGGATTAGCGCGACAAGGCCCATAAAAACCAGAGCAAACGATGAGTCAGGAGACTTGTGACCAGAAGCTCTGACCTACGGAACGGAACGGAACCCTGTGAGCAGCGCTGAGAGAGAGCACTCATACTCAGAACCTCTGCCCGACGGGAATGGCGGAGGAACATCGGCCGAACGAGAAGGACCATGCGGATAGAGTTAACCTTTTTTTTTTTTTTTTTTTTTTTTTGTATACAAGGTCGAGGCTCGTGAAAGAGCGAACATTAATCACACAGAAAGACAAACCGACACATAAAACATATAACATAGGGAGCGGTAGACAAGATGGGGAGAGAGGGGGAAGGACACAAACACAACATTTGAGAGCAGGGACCGAGAGACATGGAGACATCGAGAGATCTGAGAGAGGGCGAGGGCTTTAGGGGGGGGGGGGCGTGGGAAGGGGGCGGTGGGAGAGGTATAAAACATATGGACACTGCCAGGACTTCCAGGAAAGAAGTTGGAATTTCAAACAAGGTGGATCTGGGGTGAATTAGCGGGGGTAGAAAAGATCAAGGTTTTGGATGGGGGAAGATAAGAGATGGTGGTGAACAGCTGTTTTAAAGACCTGGAGGGAGGAGTGGGATTGAAGGGAGTGAGGGAGTTTGTTCCAGAGGCGGGAGAAAAGAGGAATGAAAGAGTGAAGGTGAGCAGAGAGCCGAGATTTCGGCAGTTTAACCATCAGAGGGTTGCTGGCAGATCTTGTGCGACCTGTAGGAATATTTGGGGGACAGAGCACAGAGAGAGCTGGGGGTGCAAGGCCGGAGAGGAGTCGGTAGAAGACAGAAAGACCACCTACCTGCCTGCGGTGAGTGAGTGAAAGGCCCTCAGAGATAGCTTCATCGCGGGAGATTCCAATAATTCTGAAAGCTTTGGTTTCAACAGCGTGAAGCCGAGCTAGGTGTGAGGCAGGAGCACCGGCCCATAGGGGAGAACAGTATTCCATTGAGCTGCGGATGAAAGCCTTGTATGTGGTGAGGAGCTCAGGTGTGCCGAGGAAGGACTTCGCACGACGGAGGATGCCCAGTCGGCGACTGGCTTTGGAGGCCAGCTTGGAAATGTGGTTTTCCCAAGAAAGATCATGGCAGATAGTGAGACCCAAAATCTTGAGCGACAGAACTTCTTGGAGAGGATTGTTGAGAAAGTAGATGGGAGGGTTGTCCAGTCGATCTTTTCGGAGAGACATAGTAAGAGTGTGAGATTTGTCAGGATTGAAAGACATGTTCCACTTGTTTGACCAGTCTGTGATTTTGTCCAGGTCTTCAGAGAGTGAGGAGGCAGCAGACTGCCGATCTGAGGGAAGAGGAATGGAGCGGCAGAGAGTGGAGTCATCAGCAAAGAGATAGAGAGGATTTTCGAGAGAGTCAGAGAGATCATTGATGAAGACCAGAAAAAGCACGGGGCCCAGAACACTGCCTTGGGGAACTCCAGCCTGAACAGGAAGAGGAGATGAGAGAAACCCATTCAGGGCCACACGTTGACGACGACTAGAGAGGAAGTCCGCCAGCCATGCGTGGAGATTTCCATGGATACCAAAGGAGGAGAGTTTGGTGAGCAGAGCGGGGTGCCAGACCGTGTCGAAGGCACGTGATATGTCGAGGGAGACAGCTCTAATTTCCTGTTTGGCATTGAGGACCTCCATCCATTGTTGAGACAGCAGAAGCAGCATGTCCAGAGTAGAGTGACCTGGTCTGAAACCAAATTGATGATCAGAGATCAAGCCATTGGAGAAGAGGAAAGATTTCATATCAGAAGCAATGATGGATTCCATGACTTTGCTGATAATTGGGAGAAGGCTGATTGGTCTGTAGTTGCTAGGATCTGTTTTTGCACCTTTTTTGTGCAAAGCGGTGATGTTGGCTGATTTCCAAGCAGATGGCAGTTGACCTTGAGCAAAAGAGAGGGTGAAGAGAACAGAGAGAGGGTGAGATAGAGCAGCAGAGCAGGATTTTAGGACCCGTGGGCTGATGCCGTCGGGTCCAGTTGCAGAATCAGAGTCGAGGGTTGACAGAAACTTTTCCACCTTGTCAGGAGGAAAGGACACGGAGTCCAGGAGCAGCAGGGTACGACTGGGTATGGTGGGTACAGAGAGGGATGGGTTTGGGACACAAGATTTAGAGGCAAACACAGAGTTGAGGCATTCAGCTTTTTCACGTGCGGAGTCAGCTGTGTAGCCGTTTGAGGTAAGGGAGGGGATGGAGGGGGAACAAACACCAGAAACGGATTTGACCAGACGCCACCAGGATTTGGAAGAGGGAGACAGATAAGAGAGTTCGGTCTTGAGAACGGAGAGATATTGTTTCCTGGCTCTCCTGAGGGTGGACACACACTTGTTTCGGGCTTTGTGAAAGGAAATGAGATTTCCTTCCGTTGGATTTGCTTTCCAGGAGACGAAGGCAAGTTGTTTCTGGGCAACAGCCTCACCACAAGATTCCGTGTACCATGGACGGGAGGAAGGGTATGACAACTGAAGACGAGATGGGATAAATCTGTGCATGAGAGAGAGCAATTTACTTTGGAAGAATTCCCAGGATGAGTTGATGTCAGAGGTGGTAGAGATGGGAGACCAGTCCAGATGATTGATGGCTGCTTGAAGACCGTGCCAGTTGGCCTGAGTGAAATGCCAGACTCGTCTACGCTGAGCAGGCTCCCTGAGGATGGTCAGAGAGATGTCCACTTTAACAAGGACATGATCAGATGATCCGATCGGAGCAGAAGAAGAGCAGCAGACATTTTCAGGGAAGTTAGTCATAACCAAGTCCAGAAGAGAAGATGTTCCGTTGACTGAGATCCGGGTCGGGAAATTGACAGATTGTGTCAGTCCCAGTGAGTCGCAGAAGTCCTTTGCTGAGGAGCCATGGCTGGTGAGAGAGGTACCCACACCCAGCCAACTGGCATGATGACAGTTGAAATCACCACATATGAGGAAGATAGAGTTGGGATGAGTAGATAGAAGTTGGTCCATATCATCAGACAGCGAGATGTAGATGGAGTCATCACTGTTTGGTGGACGGTACAACACACATATGAACAAGAGGTGGGAGCGAAGGGGAAGCCGTAGCCAGAGGTATTCCTGGGGGTGAGGTGGAGAGAGTGCAGTGCAGGGCGAGTGAGGAAGAGAGTTTTTGATAAAGATAGCAACCCCGCCTCCAGGACGAGGCTCAGGTCTATCATACCGGAGGAGGGAGTAGCCCGGGAGAGATACTATGGAATCAGAGACATCATAAAGGAGGAAAGTTTCTGTTAAGCAGATCACGTCTGGTTTGACAGAAGCAACCTGTATGGAGAGATCAGTTAAGTTTGAACGAAGGCCCCGGATGTTTGAGGTCCATACCGTTAATGAAGAGGAAGGGGGAGCATCAGATACAGAACAGGGGGGAGGAGGGGTAGGGTAAGATGTGGAAGAGGTGGAAGAGGTAGGGAGAGCTGTTGAAGGTGTGTCAGAGATTTCAGAATAGCTCGGAGAAAGGGAAGGATGGGGCGGACAAAAGGTTTGATGGTGATTGGGTGAGCCACAATGAGGTGTTATTTGAGGAGGGGGAAGAGCGAGGCAGAAGGTTGGGGGAGATGGAGGTGAGAGTTTGAAGGGGGAAGAAGCGGGGAGGACGCTTTGAGGAGGGGGAGTGAGCGGGGGGAAATTGAGAAGCAATGAGGGTGGGGAGATTTGAAGGGGAGGGGTGAGGGGGGAGTTTGGGAGGGAAGGGACAAGGGGAGGGATTTGAAAGGGATGGGATATGGGGGAGATTTGGAGGGGAGGGGTGAGGCAGGAGTCTAGGAGGGGAGGGGCGAGGGGGCGTCTTGGCGGGGAGGGGTGAGGGCGTAGTTTAGGAGGGAGGGGGCAAGGGGGGAGATTTGAAAGGGATGGGTGATGGGGAAGATTTGGAGGGGAGGGGTGATGGGGAAGATTTGGAGGGGAGGGGTTATGGGGAAGATTTGGAGGGGAGGGGTGAGATTGGATTTTTGAAAGTGTACGATTTATGGGAAACGAACATTTATTGCAAAATGAGTTTCTTGTGATCTTCGAGTTAAAAATACGTTTAAGGACGCTGGATGGAGGATGGAGTGCAGGAGAGTTTAGGGAATGTAGAAAAAAGGCACTATAGGAGATGGATATTTTTTTTGGGATGAATTGATTTGGTGAGCAAGTCGAAAGCAGCCTTTTAAAGAAGAAGAAGAAAAAGGTGTTATAAAATATGACGGAATACATAACTTGAGGGGAAAGTGTAAACATTGAAGGTTAATGAGGGAAAACTATCTGGGGAAATGGGGGAGAAACACGTGGTCGAAGAACGAAACAACGAATAAGAATGAATAAACGAATGAGAACAGAGAAGGAAATGTTTTTTTTTTTTTTTTTTTTTGAGTCCATTGAGTCCATTGAGTTAGTCCATTGAGTCCATTGAGTCCAACCTGGTCCATTGAGTTAAACGGTATTATTTACCAATGGAATAAAGTGAATAACCAGTTAATAAACCAGACCTTTTGTAGAACCTGTGTCCGGCCATTGGAGTCTTGAGTCTCACCGCACCATTTCCCCTACACCGCCACGGTAGCCATCTTGAAATTGGTTTCCATCAATTTCCAGCAGAATGGCTTGTCCGATTAAATCCATGTTTGCAGTGTGTGTTAGGGTTGAGTAGAGGAAGGTTCCTTTCGAAAATGAGCGCGCTGCGATTTTCAATATGGCCGCCACGGCAGCCATCTTGAAATTGGTTTCCGTCAATTTCAAGGAGAACGGCTTGACCGATTAAATCCATGTTTTCAGTGTGTGTTGGGGTTGAGTCGAGGAAGGTTCCTTTCGAAAATGGGCGCGCTGCGATTTTCAATGTGGCCGCCACGGCAGCCATCTTGAAATTGGTTTCTGCCAATTTCGAGCAGAATGGCTTGTCCGATTAAATTCATTTTTTCAGTATGTGTTGGGGTTGAGTAGAGAAAGGTTCCTTTCAAAAATGGGCGCGCTGCGATTTTCAATATGGCCGCCACGGTAGCCATATTGAAATTGTTTTCCGTCAATTTCGAGCAGAACGGCTTGTCCGATGAAATCCATGTTTGCAGTGTGTGTTGGGGTTGAGTAGAGGAAGGTGCCTTTCGAAAATGGGCGCGCTGCGATTTTCAATATGGCCGCCACGGCTTCCTTTCGCCATGCATGGGCTGAGGGGTTACGCCCGCTTTGCGGTGCTATTTATTTTCTTTGCAAGAACAAGGCTCACGGAAGAGCGAGATGAAAGGGTGCAAGTCAGACAACAGGTGAACACAAAAGGGAATGAACAAATAAAAAAGAGGAGGGGGAAACATAGTAACTTGCAATAGCAAGTGAGTCTGGTTAGGTGTGGTTAATATGGACAGCAAATATTGTGAGTCGAGATAGTGGATGACATGAGATGGTAGTGCCCTGTGCACAGCAATTTTTGAGGGACGAGTGTGATTGAACAGCCACAGCAATACAGGAGAAAAGAGGAACAATGGAGTGGAGGTGGTCAGTGAGCCTGAAGTTTGGCAGTTTAACCAGGAGGGGATTCCTAGAGGAACATGTGCATTGTGAAGTTGTTGGAGAAGGTCAAAGAGAGCTACACTGGAATATAGTCTGTAAAAAGAACTAGAGAGGCCACCGACCTGTCTGTGATGTGAAAGCAACATGCCCTCTGCTTCAATCTCATTGTAGGAGATGCCAAGAATGCTGAAAGCTTCCACAAAATTCCAGGCGATACAGAAGTGGTGATAGAGTGTCAGCCCATGCATGGAGAGAAATGGACAAAGGTTTCGGAGACTACCAGTAGTTCTGTTTTTCAAGGAATGAATTTGGAATGACAGAGGATGCTATTTCTGTGGCTGGCTTTGAATGCCAGCTTTGTGACGTGGTCAGCGCAGGAGAAGTCATGGCTGATGGTCAGGCCTCGAGGTTCAGAAACAGAAATTCTTCCAGTGATTGAAAGACCAGCATCAAATTAATTGACCATCATCCATCATCATCATCAAATTAAGACCATCAAAGACCATCATCAAATTAAGCAGTAGTGGTCAGCGCAGGAGAAGTCATGGCTGATGGTCAGGCCTCGAGGTTCAGAAACAGAAATTCTTCCAGTGATTGAAAGACCAGCATCAAATTAATTGACCATCATCCATCATCATCATCATCAAATTAAGACCATCAAAGACCATCATCAAATTAAGCAGTAGTGGTCAGCGCAGGAGAAGTCATGGCTGATGGTCAGGCCTCGAGGTTCAGAAACAGAAATTCTTCCAGTGAATGACTGTGGAAATAGATAGATGGGTTCGTTTGATCATCCTTCCAGAATGACAGAAGGAAAGTATGAGATTTTCTACGATTGAAAGACCAGCATCAAATTAATTTCAAATCAGCAGAGAGACGCAGCTGCTGTCTGCCTATCAGTAAGCATGGGGGTAAAATATATGGCGTCTTCTGTTAAAAGGAAGACAGGGTTTTCTATAGAATAAGAAAATTGGTTTATGTAGATGAATACCAGACTAGGTCTTAAAGACTGCATTGGAGCACTGTTCCCACTGGTAGAGGAGAAGAGAGGGTTCTGTTGATAACAACATGACTGGATGAGTGGAGGAAGTCAGAATTTCAGGAAAGAAGGTGGCCATGTATGCTACACACAGTGAACTTGGCAGCAGAGCAGAATGCCAGATAGATTGGGTCATGCTGAGATATACTAAAAGAGATGGCCACAATCATTTCAGATTAAGGGCCTCCAACCATTTCTGAGAGGAGCAGCACCATGCCCATATTTGAGTGACTGGGTTGGATTTCAAACTGATGGTCGGAGATCAGGTTGTTTGAAAAGAGGAAAGATTTGATGAAATGATGGATTCTGTTACTTTTATTAAAATTAGAAGTAAGCCCCCTGGTCAGTTCTTGAGAGGATGTATTTTTGCATCGTTGTTATGGATGGAAATAAGGTTTGCGGACTGCAACGCAGATGGTAGGTGACTAAAGTAGAACAGACTGAATATTGTAGACTGAGGAGAAGCAAGAGCAGCAGAAGAGGATTTGAGAACATTGGGACTCGTGCCATCTGGATTCATCACCGAAGCACGATCGAGGCTGGACAGAACTTTCTCTATATTCTAGGGTAGGTTAAGGATATAAAGTCCAGTAGACCATGGTAATGAGGGCATGAGATGTCGACCGAGTGGGGTTGGTTAGATCCGCGAGATATGGAGGCAAACACCAGGTTGAGATCACTTGACACTTTCTTTTTTTCTTTTTCTTTCACTTTCCTTTTCTGATTAGAAATCTAAACTGTAAAGGGTTGAAGATTCATTCAGTGAGAGAAGTCGAAGGAACAGGCAGAGAGATGACAGCTGATAAAATCGGTTAGAAAAGAGTACGAAAGATTATGCATGGGTTGGTATAAAGTAACGGTTTAGAAATGAAATAAAATATTGCAGCTCGATTTGGTAGACAACATTGGTGACTTAGTTTGATCAAGATCAGATGACCACAGGGAGGGTCCACAGGCTTGTCTGTAGGAACATTAGTGGCACCCCTTCATCAAGTCTGCATTTCCTTCCTAATTTCAATTGGTGATTGACCCGATGCGAAGCCTACCTGCGTGTCTTCGACCTCGCGCTGCACCTGCAAGAGCCGAGACCCAACGCACTGCATCAACTCCTCCAGGTGTGGAGCCTCTGCAGCCAACCTCTCCTAAATCAAAAGTTTCATGGCAGAAGCATGGTGCAGAAAATTGGTGGAATTAAAACGTAGTACATCCGACATAACAACATGTGAAATACATTCACATCATGCAGCACAATGCGGTGGAGTTTTAGATTCAAAAATTGTAAACAATTTTAACTGCATTTTCCAACAAGCAAAAGTGTTTGTTTTTTAAAAGTTGAAAATAAGCAATCACTCTTGTTTGATTTTTCTACTTTTATTGCCCTTTACTTCCATGCCACAAATATATCACGAGATTTATAGCGTAGAGTATATAGATTTATGTTATTTGTGAGGCGAAGCATTCCTTTATCCAAAAGAAATTTGACAACCTCTCATCTTCTTTCACTTATAGATCTTCCTGGTCCTTAGCTAAAAGTACGTATCTCCAACAACTTCGGTCGCTCTACCTTTCCTTCGCTGTTTCGTTCTGATGATACCATAGCTGTCTCTCCGAGTGATAAAGCAACTCTTTTTGGTTCTCTTTGCTCCTCTAATTCCACACTGGATGACTCTAACATTCCATCTCTCTCTGATCCACCCCTTACATATCCTATGCCCCTCCCTAGAATCCCTTTTCATGGAGCCAAAACAGTATTCCTCTCTCTGGACACGAGCAAGGCAAACGGACAAGATGGCATTCCTCCTCGTGTCTTGAAGGAGTGTGCTTCAGAACTTGTTCCCGTGCTTGCTCATTTGTTTAGTTTTTGTTTAAAAACCCAAACTTTTCCTCTTTCCTGGAAACGTGCCTTGGTACAGCCTATTTTTTTTAAAGGTGATCGGTGATCTGTTAGAAGGTGATCTGTGTTTCCCCCTCCTCTTTTTTTATTCGTTCATTCCCTTTCTCTTTGTGTTCACCTGTTGTCTGACTTGCACCCTTTCATCTCGCTCTTAAAAGGTGATCTGTTCTGTCTCCAGCACTCTTCCTCTTTTTATCAATGACCTTATTTCTTCTACAAATAACCAAATGCACTCACTCGTATGCTGATGACTCGACATTACATTCCTCCATGTTTTTCCCATCTGCTCCATCTTCCTTCACTTGATCTACATCTTGTTTGATCACAGCCACCTCTTTAAATTCGGACTTGGACGACATTTCCCAGTGGGGTAATGTAATCAGGTTGGGTTTAAATGCTTTTAAAACTCAATTTCTTCCCATATCTCTCTCTAAAACTCCTCCCAACTCTCCAATCCCCTTTGAAAGCTCCACAATTACACCATGTGATACAATAAACCTACTAGGTATTACCCTAACATCAAATCTATCCTGGAATCCACACATTACACAAATAGCTAAGTCCAGTCAGCCTTGAAGAAACGAGGAGTCCTGTTCAGAAGTCGAAGATTCTTCTCCTCTCAACAGTTGCTTCAACTATATAAATAATTGATTCGTCCTTGTATGGAGTACTGCTCTCACATCTGGGGAGGTTCCAGCTCCACATACTTACTGGACAGAATTGAATCCAAAGTAATCCGACTTATCAACTCTTCCAATCTGACCTCAAAACTTGACCCGCTCAAATTACGCCGCAAAGTTGGCTCTCTTTTTTTCTTTTTGGATACAAGGTCGAGGCTCGTTCGTGTAAGAGCTAACACTGATCACAAAAAGACAAACTGACACATAAAACATGATAAAGGGAGCGGGAGAACAAGATGGAGAGCAGGGACATCGGGAGATCTGTGGGAAGGAGAGGGCTTCGGGGATTCTTTTAATCTTTTCTACAAACATTACTTCCGTTTCTGCTCCCAAGAACTTGTTGCTTGTGTATCTCCGCCATTAGCGAGACCACGGGATACTCGACAAGCCACTACATCGCATGATTATTGTGTGGCCATTGGCAACTCGAGGGTGGGCTGTTATGTTTGATTCTTCCTCTCCACTGCCAAACTCTGGAACTCTTCACCTTCTCATGTATTTCCAAACACTTATGACCTTCCCCTTTTAAAAAAGCAGATTTTTTTACTTCCTCAAAAAGTCCTAGACTATTCTCTCTTTCTTTACTTTTCTATCAATGCAGCTCTTTTATTTAAGGCCTGGCTTTTTATCTTTTTATTTATCTTTTATCTAAGGCTCGTAGTGGAGCTGCCACACACACATCAACATACAGACGAATACACGAGACACCAACATAGGACTGTTAGATGAAATAAACACAGACACTGAGCTTGGAGGATGTATCATCACCTCTGGCACTCTGGGTACCAGCGCCTCCACAATGATGGCATGAATGCCAACCTTTGGGGATTGTCCGTGCAATTATCCTTTTAAATGCTGAATGCCAAGCAAGGAAGAGGCACGTACCATTTTAAAGTCTTTGGTATGACTCAGCTGGGGTTTCAACCACCGACCTCCTAGATTCTGAGCAGACGCTCCAACCATTACAACACCGAGTCTGGTAAATGGAGTGCCCCTGATGCACAATGGAGTGTCCTTGGAACAATAAAAGAGATTATACAACATTAGGCGCAAAATTAGGGCAATACAGGGGCATGATGCCATCCAAGTATCGTTAACGCCTGCTTATTGGACTGGGATTAAATTGCAAATTCGGCCCGCTGTTTGCAACATTATGCAATTTAAACCGAGGCATAGCTGTGCAGCTGATACATTGTGCCTGTACTTTAGGGTGGGAAATAGGAGCCTGGTCAGAGTCCTGACACACGATGCCCTGCTGTTGTGAAAGACACCTTGGCATCTGAAACGTCCACCAGATAATGCCAGCAGACGAGATTAATGTCCCTTCAAGAGATGGAACACACATTGACACAACACCCGACCTGCAAAGCTTCAGTCTGGCAAAAGGGATGTATGAGGAAGTATGACTGTCTGCTTGTGTACCTTTCACATGACCTTACTAGTTACCCTGTGCTCGTGAAGCGAAAATCAGGGTTAAGCATTCAGGTGCGTACGTGTGCCATCTCTGCATTTTAAAAATTCATTTTCTCAGCAACCGTTGGTCCAATTGACATGAAATTTTCACCATAGGAGGGCCTCCTCCTGTAGAATATTTTAATGATTATTATGACGCCATAGATCACGTGGTACAGGCGCCATCTTGGAAAAAATTCGCACCTCTATATCTCTGAAACCACTCCATGGAAAAAATTCAGACCTGGCTCATTGTCAACGACTCCCCATGGGGAATAAGATATGTTGATGGTGATGTCATCGGTGCCTTCGTTATGACGTCATAATTCGACAAATACAACACTTATCCATCTGATCATCATTGAAAAAAATTTCAGCAACTGTTGGTCTGATGGACATGAAATTTTCATCATAGGAGCGCCTCCTCCTTTAGAATACGCTATTGATAATAATGACATCATCATAGGTCACGTGGTACAGGCGCCATCTTGGAAAAACCAAAAAATGTTGCACCTCTATATCTCCAAAACCACTGCATGGAAAAAATTTAAACATAGCTCATTGTAAAGAACTCCATATGGGGAATAGGTGTTGTTAACGATGATGTCATTGGTGCCATAATTATGACGTCATAATTCGACAGGGACAACACTTAGTCTGATCAGTTTGAAATGTATTGAGCATGATCTTTGCAACAATTATATTAGAGAATATAAATTTATGATGTCATCACTCACGTGGTCTGGCAGCCATATTGGATCAAATAAAAAAATTGTTCAAAAACAGAAGAGATGGCTCACAACAAGTTGACTGCACAGTGTATGTATTCTATGAATACTATCTAGTTTTTACAGATATCATGGGCAAGGGATCAGATCATGCTTCAGGTAGTTCATTGTCCACAGATGACCTATATTAAAAGCTTCATTGGTGAAAGTCTTACTTTTTTGTTTATAACAAGAAACCTTCATTTGATGGCGAGGAGGGGAGGGGGGTTGGAGAGTGTGCTGGGAAAAATGCAAAAAATCAACTGATCTGGTGCTGGTAAAAAAAACAACAAATAAACAAAAATGGAGTTCGTCAAGTGGAAAAAATGAATCACAGGTTTCCCACCAATGTTGCAATTGTTAAAGCCGCTGCTTTACATACTTAGCTGAACAAAAAGTTTAAACAATATTTATTTTGTCACTGGGACCTGCAGACCATTCGTTTTATTTGCTCAAATGATTACCTTAAGCTCAGTGTAAGCGACAGCTGCTGGAATAATCTTATGGTCCTGATGATCTCCAACCATACACATCAGGCAAATCAAGCTGTTGTCATTCTTGCAGTAAAGTTGAATAAACTGCCCATGCTTGCTGCATCTCAACTCCTCCACCTTCACACCCGGCTCTACCAGTCGGTGCCATTTCTGTTGGTGTGGCTTCGCGTGCTTTTCACAGCATACAATCTCACATGGTACACATAGCTTGAACGCTTGTGCTTGGCACAACTCACAACGGATCTCAGAGTCTTCCAAGGCATTTATCCCTTCGCCCATCAAATCATGTCGCATTTGTTCTCTTTTCACTTCTTGGGCCTCAACTTGTAGTTCATCCTCTCCCAGGCTGAGCTTGATTTGTGCCACCACGCTGGCGAGGCTGACGCTCCTTTTGAACTGCAGGGTTTGGGAGAAAACCTCATGACATGTGGGACAAGTACAAATGGTCTTGCTTTCCCATCTCTCCCGGTACTCCTCAACACAAATTAAACAAAATGAATGGCCACAGCCCAATGTTATGGGTTCTTGAAATATCTTCTTACACAAGGTGCAAGTGAGCTCATCTCCACGAATTTGCGATTGAGAAGTGGCCATATCCTTTGTAGCGAAGCCACAGTAGAGGAAAGATCTGCAGGGAAGAAATAATTGAAGCTGTATATGGTAAAGGACAGAGATGGAGGCAATTCATCATCATCATCATCATCATCATCATCATCATCATCATCATCATCATCATCATCATCATCATCATGTACCACGCCCTATGCAGAGCACTGATGCTGCCGAAGCAGTTACTCGATTACAAGTCACAACACACCGACATATATATATATATATATATATATATATATATATATATATATATATATATATATATATATTCTTGGGTAAAATTCCAGGGGCATAGAAGGGCATGGGTGTATGTGCCATGTGGCAAAGTATGGAAAATAAGGTATTTTTTTACAAGTTGCCCATAAATTCGTACACAATTTTTAGACCCAGAATCGATTATATCTTGTCATTTCAGACAACTGAACGATGTAGTAATATCACGGCAAAAATTATTAATGGAGAAAATACGAATATAAATTACCTCCTTCCGATGAGAAAGAGCCAATCATAGAGCAGCGATACATCATGTGATAATATCGGCCAATGAGCGGCCTTCCCGGTTAGCAGTTAGGGTTAGATTTGGGTTGGGGTTACATGAGATTCATTCAAATTTGATATTTATTTCGGTCAAAATAACTCATTTTTGATGATTGGGATGGGGGTCCTATCTCAAAAATGAGTCATTTGCTGCCAAAATGAATATCAAAAAACATCAGAAAACCCTAGGTTTGACGTGAAAAACGATTATGGGCAACTTGAAAAAAATTTGCCGAAAAGAAGGGCCATTCCATAGCTTGAAGAAAATGCCAAACAATACAAAATAAAGGGCATTCAAAAAATCTTGTGTGCATGCTTGACTACCCTTGTGTTCTGAGGAGGAACCAAGTAATGTTCTAGAAAAGTTCCGATAAAGGGATGCCAATTTGATTCATACAGCTGCATGAAGAAGTAAATGTATTTTATTTGCCAGATGTGGGTTGCCCCTTTATTATATTGTTGCGGTTTTGAGAGTGTACATATAACATCATTAAAGGTTAAAGGTTTGCCCCCTAGTTAGTCCACAAGTAACACGTAGGCCCATTTAGGATATTAGTTATGTCATAGTCCATGTGAGTATAAGGCCATTTCCACTCGTATCATCTGCGTTGTGTAAAAGAAATAAGATAGGTCCCGTTCATTTTGCCTCCACCCTCCAAATCTACCTCGTTGGGCAGCATCCATCCCGCGCCCCATTTTGGCTATTGCACCTTGCATTAGGATGCTCGCTAGTCAAGGGACACGAGGTAGGCCTGAGAGAGGGTGGGGCAGGCGTTGAGGTTGGGGAGCGGCAGCGGGAGACGGTAAGAGCCATAACCAATCAGGGCTCGGGTGACATGGCGTGATAGGGCGTGGTAAGGGCGTGCCTATATAAGCGCACGCACAAAGCCCTTGAACAGGACTTGCAAGGAATCGCGCTTTGTGAAAGGACTTGCAAGGAATCGCGCTTTGTGAAAGAACTTGCAAGGAATCACGCTTTGTGAAAGGACTTGTTGGGAGAGCGCATTGTATAAGGACTTATTGAAGGACTCGTGCGAAAGGACTCGCGTGCACACGGCAGTGGTGACAGGACTTCTGCGGGAGCGGCGCTTTGCTATTGAGCTTGCATTGGGAGTGCTATTGAGCTTGCATTGGGAGCGCTATTGAACTTGTATTAGGAGCGCTTTTGAACTTGTATTGGGAGCACATATAGCGCCGGTTCATCTATTACGTACGTACCGTATGGTCGGAGCCGCGTCGTAAAGGCGAATGGCACGGTTTGAGGGGAGGTAGGCGAGGTCGGACCTTCGCCCCCTGGCGGGCACGGTGGTCCGACCGGGGGAGGTTGGGTCATCGTGCCGGAGACCGAAAGGCTCCGTGCCGAGATGGCGCCTGGAACCTCGGCCCAAGCATGCCTCCTCCCCAGAATCGAAAATGCCGGACGGACCCAACCAACAGGAGACAAACCACCCACATGCATTGCTCGGCTTTGCGAAGCCGAGCTGTGGAAATGTATTCCCACACCGAGGGGCTCGAGTGGAGTAGACGAATAGTAATGGCATTGGCGAATGGTAACTTTACCATTCACTTGGGGCACATGAGCAATAGTTTATGGGGTTGTCAGTGAGAACTAGCCAGGGTGGGCTAGGATAATTGTTAGGGATTTAGAGATGACAATAGGAGACATGAGATTTAAGTAGAGACATTTGTACTGGTAGAGGGGACGTAGTCAGATTAGATAGATGTTAACGATGAGGGAAGTGCTTAGTGTAAGGGAAGACGGGAAAGCACAAGTATTAGAGGGGAGCAGTTAGTTAGATGATGCTGTATGTGTGTAAAAGTGTATAAGTGGTATATTGAGGATGTGTGTAGGTGTGTTGAGTGATTGACTTGCATGGGGTGCAAGTGGATAAATGGTAAGAATACTTGGTGTGTGGAATAAATGGTCTGGATTAAGTGGTGTGGAATGAGTGGTGTGGAGTGCATGGTGCGAAGGAGTGGATGGGGGAAGATGGACCCCTTCACGAATACCCGGGGAGGGTAGTTTAAAGTTAGGTAGAGGGAGTAGGTAAATTGTTGGATATTGACACCTGTGGTGCAGGTATTAGCAGTGAAGTGCTTTGAGGGGTGCATGAGTGAGTGGAATGGCTGGGCGTGTGGGCTTAATTGGTGAGTATGGTGAAATGGGCACTCTGCCACTGGTAGTCTGTCGGCCAGGTGAGGCCGCAGGTAGGCTCTGGGAGCCAGTTAGAGTTCAGAGTAGAGTTCAGTGGGGCTCGAGGATCCTAAGAGAGGACCCGGGTAGCCCAATGCCAGAGAGGGCATCAGAGGGGTGAGAGAGCCAGGAGGGCCTTCCCCAGTGTCGGGTAGTCGCAGGAGCTAGGCAAGCTCGGGTGGCGACTTCAGTGGCAGAGGTGAGCAGGTAGATGGACCTGCTGGTAGAGCCACACGACCCAGCCCCGAAATTGTGCGAAGGCACAGTGAGAAAAATTGGGGGAGTGAGACCCCAAATTTGGGAGGCACCACAGAATGGTCAATGGGAATTGGTTTTTAGAACCACATCGTGTAAAGATGCCAATTGGCAGGGCAAGACCCTGGGTAGAGTAACTGTGTTAATGTCAATGAGAGTATAGTTAGGAAGAAATCTCTTCGCACCATCCGCATCCACTCACCAAGGTGACAGGACTCCACACCAGGTTTTGCGAATGTTTGGAAGGTGAGACGCATCTCGACGTGGTTGGACATTGTGTTTATTCCATCTCTTCCTTCTTGCGGGGGATTGGAAACGAATTTGGCATAGATGGGAGGATAGAAAAGACGAGACGTAGCACCGAATTTGTAAAGTGTAAATATGAGGAGGGGCAAGGGTAGTGAAGGTTGACATGGGGGGTCACGAACGGTTAGGGACGAGCTTTCTCCGCTCGCTCCCCCGTGCTCCTCATGTTGCATTGCCTTGTTTTGACGTGTACCTTTGCACCCTTGCCCCCGCTAAACTCTCTGCTTTGTCTTCCTCCCCACCCATGGACCCATTTTCTTTGTTGAGGGGAGTGTGCAGGAACCATGAGCTGTGCTGCGGCACGTGGCTACCCTTGTGCTGCATCCTGCTACCTGTTGCCTGCACCAGTACACCTATGGACCACATGTTCTGTGGCCTGGCACCTTTGCTGGGGCAGACAATCGCTGCAAACGTTAACTTGTACCCTGCGGACCACTGTTTTAAGTGGCATCGATGCCATGCAGTCGGACCACCTAAGATGGCCCTGCTGGCCGAAATAAAAACGGACACGGTTTGTGCCTTTTTATTTATTCCTTTGGTGTGTCAGGAAAGAAGACTTTAAGTTTTTATGATGGCGCACCGAAGACGAAGCAAGAAGACGCAGCCAAGATGCAGCAGCCCAGCAGCCAAGCACAAGACATCATGGATTATTGACATGTGATTGTGCATTTTTTGATGATTGTGCATGATTGTGCATTTTTGTGCATATTGGTGTATGGTGTATTGGTGCAGTGCAGTGCATCCTGTGTTTCTCCTTTCAAAATTTATCTCCCACAAAAAGAACAGGTCCTGGATTGTAGAATTGTAAATAATTAGTGGTCTTGTAAATAACATGCTCCCCACCGGTTTCATGTTTAGTTTGCGAATTCTTTCCGTAATTCGGTTAATTGTGGGTGTGAGTCTGTTAGTCAGTACACAACACAGTAGGTGGGACATATCTAGTGTTTAAAACTGTCACACACAGGGTGTTAGAGTAAATGTAGAGGGAAACCACACCTAAGTGTCACACTAAGTTAAAAAGTAGTCCTGACCCTTGCATCAAAACCGGTCCTACTCCCTTGTGTGGGTTCGGCTCGGGGGCGAGCCTGGCGAAGAAGGGGTGCAGTGTTGCGGTTTTGAGAGTGTACATATAACATCATTAAAGGTTAAAGGTTTGCCCCCTAGTTAATCCACAAGCAACACGTAGACCCATTTAGGATATTAGTTATGTCATAGTCTATGTGAGTATAAGGCCATTTCCACTAGTATCATCTGCGTTGTGTAAAAGAAATAACATAGGCCCCGTTCATTTTGCCTCCACCCTCCAAATCTACCTCGTTGGGCAGCATCCATCCCGCGGCCCATTTTGGCTATTGCACCTCGCATTAGGATGCTCACGAGTCAAGGGACACGAGGTAGGCCTGAGAGAGAGTGGGGCCGGCGTTGAGGTTGGGGAGCGGCAGCGGGAGACGGTAATAGCCATAACCAATCAGGGCTCGGGTGACATGGCGTGATAGGGCGTGGTAAGGGCGTGCCTATATAAGCGCACGCACAAAGCCCTTGAACAGGACTTGCAAGGAATCACGCTTTGTGAAAGGACTTGCAAGGAATCCCGCTTTGTGAAAGGACTTGCAAGGAATCGCAGTTTGTGAAAGGACTTGTTGGGAGAGCGCATTGTACAAGGACTTATTGAAGGACTCGTGCAAAAGGACTCGCGTGCACACGGCAGTGGCGACAGGACTTCTGCGGGAGCGGCGCTTTGCTATTGAGCTTGCATTGGGAGCGCTATTGAGCTTGCATTGGAAGCGCTATTGAACTTGTATTAGGGCTATTGAACTTGTATTGGGAGCGCATATAGCGCCGGTTCATCTATTACGTATGCGACCGTGGTCGCAAGTAACCGCCCAGCCAGCCTTACCTTTCGCCCCGCATTTAATCCCGTGTGCGCCAACGACCCGCGGGGAGCTTCTGCCGTCCTGACCATCTTCTTCGCGGTGCGAGTCGGGGACCGGAGCAGACTGCCTGGACGCCATCATCCCTGGAACATCAACCTGACCATCTGCAATACCCGTGTGAGTGTCTGAGTGTGAAACTGGCCCATGTCCTCGGATAAGTTAAGACTGTATAAGGCTGCACTGTGTGTTATTCTTCTTCTTTATTGTACAAAGTGTCAATAAATTCTGTTCTTCCTGTCTTTCCTAATTCGACCGTATCAGTGATTTCCTCCATTGGGTAAGCGTGGCACGATTAGGAACCGCTCAGATCTGGTTTAGTCCTTGATAACGGCTCGGGTCACAGTTCACTATCGCTCGGCGTTTCCATCTTTAACCGTGATTCGGGCGGGGCTCATTTCCTTGCTTCCTGGGCAGCGTTGGTAATTAGGTATTAGTGATCAGTCCTATGACCCTACTCAACGCTGTCCGGAAGTGACGTCATAGCCCCGGATCCCGTCGGCTAGTCAAAGACAAGGGGACTAATTCCCCCTTGATAAGGGGAAAGGCCGACCAGGAGATCCGCAACAATATATGTATATATATATATATACAGACTTGGCATTTAATATGGAATATTTTTGTTGTGGGGGTGAACTTACTTTTCAAGATGTCTTGGAACCAAAAGTTCATTGGAATTATGTTGAAATTATTCTAGATTTTGTTAATGTGACCTTTTAAAGAAACAAAAACCACATTTGACATTTCGAAACAAATAAATTGATCCTTGAAAGTGATGTAAACTGATATCGAACTCAATTCATGGACAGTGCTGTGTTAAACTTCTGTACGTTTTCCAGAAGTATCTCTTTATTTTGCACATTAGCCAATTTTTTTTTAACAAAAACAAAAGTTAAATTACGACTGGGATTACGGACAGTAAGATTACAGTTCAGTACTTCGTGTAACCCCCACGAGCATTCAGGAGAGCACGTACACGTTGAGGCATGCTGTTCACAAGATTTGCCAAGGTTTGGACAGGAATCGCTTGCCATGCAGTGACAATAGCCTGCTGCAATTCACGCACAGAGGTCGGCTGCTGGTCCAAGTGGTCGTTTTGACGCGTTAATTCTGCCCACAAGTTCTCTATCGGATTCATATCCGGGGACATGGCAGGCCACTCCATATGCTCTACACCACGGTCAGCAAGAAAGTGTTGGATCATGCGAGCACGATGAGGCTGTGCATTGTCATCTTGGAAGACAAAGTTTCCTCGAAAGGCTGCACGAGCAAATGGAAGCAATGTTTCTTCCAGAATGGCCCTGTACTTGTTCAGGTTTCAATTCAGAACAACCAGGTCAGTTTTTCCCCCTGCATGAAAAGCAGCCCAAACGGTCACCCCGCCATCTCCAGCTTGGACTCTTGGCACTATACAATCTTTGTTGTAGGCTTCATGCACTTGGCTGCGCACTCGGACGTGGCCATCTTGACGATAGATCAGAAATCTAGACTCGTCACTGAAGATCGTGTGATTCCAGTGTCCTGGCTGCCATTGACGGTGCTCTCTGGCCCACTGCAATCGACGCTGGCGGTGTTGTCTGGTCAGGCGTGGCTTTCTCAGGGGACGCCTAGCATGATAGCCTGCTTGAACCAGACATTGGTTGACTAGCCTTCTGGATACAGGCACATTTGTCAGTTGCTGCCACTCAGCCCTAAGCCGATTAGCTGACTTGGTACGGCCATTGCAGACTAACCGGTGCAGCTGGCGATCATCCCTCCTTGTAGTTCTGCGGGGACGTCCTGGCCTCGGTATTGGAGTAGGGACACCCCTCTGAGCATTTCGTTTCAGGATCTTTGACACATGACCTTGAGTGATGCCATACTGCCGAGCAATAGCACGCTGTTTCATGCCGTAATTTCGTAAAGCTACCACTTCATGACAAACAGCATTGTCGAGTTGACGGACCATCTCCAGAGGAAGCGGCAATAACTTTTGGAGACGTGCAGCAGTTGTTTTCCACTAACACAGAACGCAACAAGCCTTGTATACCCGACTGTGAAGCCAATCATCAAATGCACCTGTCCGTATATTTTGCCACGCCACCTGTGATATAATCCTGTTGTTGACTTCTTGCTGCGACAGACAATCAGTGACATGGTTCTTTTAACAAATAAATCACCAAAGTGGAAAAGAAACTCACCAGATTGATATACTGAGTTAAGAAAGTAAACCCAAGTCAAGAAAAAAAAAATTCCATATTAAATGCCAAGTCTGTATATATATATATATATATATATATATATATATATATTGTTAGTCCCCTCGATTATTGCTGACCGACGTGGTCCCTGAAGCTGCACCGCGACCTCCGAAAAGGCCGGTGAGCAGCTTCGTTCGTGACCGCGGATTGGGATGTTAATTTGCCGAGCGGATGGCAGCCGCGGCCCGAACCGTTAACAAGACTAACCCGATCCTGAAACGTTGGTCAAATCGTGCCACAGATATTCAATGAGGGAAAAGACAAAGACGACACGGATGTGAAGAAGAGGAAGACGAAGGCAAAAAGGTTTGAAATACGAATATGATTTATTACTATTTACAGGACCAAAAGAAACCAAGGAAGAAGGAAGGATAATAAAATAATGCAGAAAGAGGGACGGACCAGAAGGACACAGTGAAAATTCTAGCTTATCTATTACAGTTTTAATTAATACCCAGGACAGAACAAACAAAAGGCAGACTCACACGAATGGGGAAATGAAGGCAGGAACGGATCGCTGGAGGTGGATGGCTTGGCGGGAGAGGAAGGTTCAGCGGGGATCGGTCGGGCTGGAAGCGGACAGCCGCCGTCAATATTCGAGCTGCGATCGCCAAACCGCCGCGGTTCCAAACTGCGCGGCGAAGCTCCTGCTGTGCACCGTGCGCTCTCCAAAGCTGCTCCTTAGAACTCAGAACTTTGACGCAACCACCTTTGACTCTGGTGGACTCTTCTGCTTAACTGGCGCAACTCTTTGTGGGGGTCCCTTCCTCTCTCTCCGTCTCTGGCGCAACTCTTTCTTGGAAGCTCTTAGTACTCAGAACCCAGAACTCATGACTCATCTCAAAGGCTTCCGCGCGCACTTATATAACGCGCTTTTTAGATCAACCCGCGCCACGCCCGTGATGGTACTTCCCCCAGCCCTGGTTGGCTGGTCAGGGCTCGCTGGCTCCACCCTTTTGATGACGATGGGTGGGCCACGCCCTGGATTCGGCGGCTCCTCCCCCTTCTTCTCCGAGCCCACCTCGTGGCGAATGGAGTCGCGGTGAAAACCGCCCAGCAGCTGCGGCGAATGCAGTTGGCAATCGAGGCTTTGGGAATGGGGCTTTGGGAATAAAAGGGGATCTATCTATTTGAATTCGGTGCAATGGAGTGTCAATTAATGGAAGACACAGCCTTAACCTACATAGAATAAGGAAATAAACTACCCACAAGGAGGAAATCTATGATTGGCTAATGTGATTGTTTATGACCTAATTACGGGATGCACTTTGACCTTTATACACAACTGGAGGAAGGAGGGTGATATTTTACAATGTACTACACAATTCTCATATCCACAACACTGCACCCTCCGCCTCTTAGGCATATCCCGGGCCTATTACCTTTACTTTTAGTGTGGCACGTAGGTGTAGTTCCCTCTACATTTAACCTGACCCTGAGTGTGACAGTTTTAAAACACAAATAAATATGTCCCGCTGCTCCATTGCACCCTGCCTAACAGATTCACGCCCACAACTAACCGAATTGCGGAATGGTCTTCAAACTATACATTTACGATGGGGAGTATTATTTACAACGACGCTATTTTTATTTACAATGGCAACCCCGGACCTGTGATTGTTCTTTTTGGGGGCAGGCAGTCTGCTCTGCATCGACGCACCATGAAGCACCCAAAAACGCACCAAAACACCATCAAGCACCAATCGGTGCATAGTCATCTCAGTTCAATAATAAAAATAAAAACAACAAACCCCTGGTGCTGGTCTTCCTCTTCGGCTCCCTCTGCTGGCTAATGCTCTCTTCCTGTTGTTGTCATCTTCTTTGCTGGCGGCCTATTTGGACATAAAACTTGCACCAACGTGTCCGTTTTTTATTTATTTATGGCCCACAGGGCCGACTATTGTGGTTCACCTGTGGGGCATAGGTGCCCTGTGACCCAGGTCTGCCAGCAAGATCTCGGGCCTTCATGGCCGGTTCCAGCAGAGGGGCCATGCCCCAACCAATGGGGTCCATCAGTGGTGCTCAGCCACAGACATGTGGTCCATAAGGTGGTGCATCGATGCAGACAGCTGGTTCCGGGAGTTTCGGGCGCACAATGGCGCACTCCCGCACTCTCCCCTCGGTGCCCAATGGCGCACAGTCCTCATGTGGGAGACAAGGGGGGGAAAAGACAGGTGAGCGAGGGGTAAGGTCACAAGGGTACACATCAATAAAGGCAATGCAAGGCGAGGTGCGTATGGAGACGGAGCGGAGAAAAGCTCGTCCCTACCGTACGTCACCCCCCCCCCCCCCCGTCCGTCCGTCCGTCCGTCCGTCACCTACTCTACCCTTGCCCTTACCCCATATTTACAACAATCTACACATTTACAAATTCGTCACTAATGTCTTGTCTTCCCCATATTTCCCCTATACCAAATTCGTCACCACAATCCCTCTAACCAAAATTTGCCATCACCAATTCATCATCAGTCCTCATAAGGAGGGAGAGATGGAACAACAAAGCACAATGTCACACCCACGTCATGATGCGTCTCACAATCCAAACATTTGCACAATAAAAATAATAAAAACAACCATGGCATGGTGTGGAGGTACGTCATCTCAGGTGAGTGGATGTAGATGGTGCAAGGAGATTTCAAACCTAACTATCTTCTAAATGACATTAACACACTTTACACTACCTGGGGTCTTCCCTGCCAATCCATTGGCCAACTTACACTATGGGTTCTAAAAACCAATTCCCATTGACCAAACTGTGGTGCTTCTCAATTTGGGGTCTCACTCCCCCGATTCATCTCCCGGTGCCCTTGCACAATTTCTGGGCTGAGACGTGTAGCTCTCCCAGCAGGTCTACCCACCTGTACACCTCCACCACTGTAGTTGCCACCCGAGCTTACCTGCTCCTTAACCTAACCTATCTACTGGGGAAGGCCCCTCCTGGCTCTGTCACCCCTCGGTGCCCTCTGGCACTGGGCTACCCGGGTCCGTCCTCCGGATCCTCAGGCCCCATCCACAACAACTCTACCGGCTCCCAGAGCCCACCTGCGGCCTCACCTGGCCGACATCCTCACAGTGGTGGAGTGCCCAATCAACTACACATACTAACAGGCTACACGCCCAGCCATTTCCACAACACTAATGCACCCATTCAACCATCATTCTTCCACACGCACCACAGATGCCAATATCCAACCACAATTTACCTATACCCTCTACCTAACTCTTAAACTACCCTCCCCGGGTATTCGTGATGGGGTCCATCCTCCTTTCCCCCATCCACACCTTCGCACCATCCACTCCACTCCACAGTTTCCACCATACTCACTCCACGACCATCCATTCCATACTCCATATATTCCACACTCCATGTATTCCACACAACCATTCTCCATACCTCCTGTAGTTGCACACCTGTGCAATCACACCTGGTGCCACCTGCACCCTCCTTCCTCCCTGGACCATTTGGGTCAACACAACACACATCACCATCACTCCCTCATACACTGCTCCATACACCTGTTCAGTTGCACACCTGTGCAATCTCAATACAACTCACAATCACAATCATTTACTCATACCCTGCTCAATACACTTTCGATCCTCACACACATGGCATCATCTCATCTAACTACTCCCCTCTGGGACTTGCGCTTCCCAGTCGCCCCTTTAAACTATTGCGCTCCCTCATCATTATCATCCAACTACCCTCTCTATGTCCCCACTACCGGTTTAATGTTGCTACCTAACCTTAGCGTTACCTATTGTCAATCACTAGGTCCCTACACACTATATCCTAACCCTCCCGGGCTAGTTTTCACTGCCATAAACCCCATAGCTATTGCTCCTTTGCCCCCCGCTGTGAGGGATGGCAGAGTTGCCATCCCACCACATCGGGTATCTCTCACGATAAATTTTGCTCTCCAAATTCCAATCAATCAAAAATTTTCTATCCCAAAATTTCGAATCCAAACACACTATCACCATCATCACAGTCCGCTATATCCTAGCCTCAGTGCGTCATGACATCATTAAACTCGGCTTCGCAAAGCCGAGCAATGAATTCGGGTGGTTTGGTCGCCTGCAGGTTGAATCCGTCCGGCTTTCGGTTCAAGGGAGGTGGTTTGGTCGGGCCGAGATTCCACGCCCCATCTCGGCGCGGTACCGTGCGGTCCCGGGCCCGATGACCGAGGCTCGCCCGGTCGGAACCTCGTCCCCACGAGGGGGCACCGTTCCGCTACCTCCCACTCGCCCTTGAACCGGACCGGTCGCCTCGCCCGACAAGGCCCAGACTCGACCGTGCGGGGCAGGGCCAGGCCCGAATCGTGTGCGACGCTCCGATGCGGGGCGACGCAGCATCGATCCGCGCAAGGCTTCGCATCCAACAAAGCGCCCCGCGCACCGAGCGCCCGCTATCCGTCGCCCTAGCTGCTAACCCGGTCAACGTCGATGCTTCACTTGCATGCTCACACCACGCGACCCGTTTCACACTCACAAAGCCCGGCGTTCCAACGCCTCCAGTGCATCCCCCACACTCCGTCCATTCCACCAACGCACTCCCTGTTACACACCACACCTCTCGTGCACACTCGCCGTTCGCACACTCCCTTAACACACCTCGCGCACCGTCTTGCGCACTCTCCCTCGGTACATACTCCGTACCACTCACCATGGGCGTGCACTCTTGCATCCACCCACTACCGCGCTCCGATGTGCTCCCTCGCACTCGCGCCACAACCAACTCAGGTGTGCTTTCTCGCACACCCTCGCCCTTTATCCCATACGTGCATCCTCGCACCCGCTCCACCACCAACTCACTCCTCGTGTCACACTCCGTTCCTGTCGCACACTTCACCAGCGGCCTCTCACGAACACCCGGGTCCAAACCAACCCCCAAGCCGACTGAAGCTCCCCTCACACCATATATATTTCCGTGTATATCGCCACTCACCTCGGCACCTCGTCTCCGCACCTCCTTCGCCACCTGTAAACTCTTTATTTGGTTAGCGAGCACACCATCACGATTTGAGCACCGACCTTGTACATACTCCATCACCTCCTCCCTTATCTCCCTCTTAGTTTCCCTCCGTCTCTTCTTAATTTCACTCACCCCCTCTTCCACTTCCTCTAACTTTTGCTTCACCTCTTTTATTTCCCGGTGCGTCTCCTCAATTTCGTCCTCTAAGGCCACCTTGACCGTTTCTATGTGCGTCCTCGCCTCCCGGTCCTTTGTCTCCATTGCCTCCATCACCTCGTCCAACCTCGTTGTCAGTCCCTCCCGTACCATCTGACATTCCCTCTTCGTCGCTATCAAGTCATTTTTGAGTTCTTTTTGTGTCGCTTTTAACCCTCCTAGTACCGCAGTGTTCTTTTGTACCTGCTCCACTAATTCCGTCTGTCCCACCGTCAGCTGTTCCACCTCCTGCGTCAGGTCCTCTATGCCCCCTTGTAACTTTGCCGTCCCATTTCTCACCTCTTTCTCCATACGCTTCTCACCTCGCTTTACCTCCTCGCGTATCCCCAAGACCTCCTCGCTTACACCTCATCTTATTTCCTCCTTCATCTCCTCCATTTCTTTAGTAGATGCCGCCCTCATCTGTTCCAATTCATCCCTCTGAGCATCCAATTTACCTTCCAACCCGATTTTCACCTCCTCTATCTGGTTCCCCATCCGTTTGATTTCCCGGGCGGATTGCTCCCCGATCTCCCGCAATTTGCCTTCCATATTATCTTCTAGCCCTGTTAACCCATTCTTTACCTCTTTTATCCTGTTGTCTAACCCCTAAAATGTATTGTCCAACCCCTCAAATTTATTTCCCATATTGTTTAACCCGTCTCTTAATTGCTCACTAGTATCCCTCGCTTCGTCCCTCATTGCTCCCATTTGGCCTTCCAACCTGTCCATACTGTCGTTCTTTTTCTGTACTTCTGCCATGAATTGGGCCATGAAGGCTCGCATGTACCCTGGCATCTCGGGCTCGGCTGCTGCGACCACGGGCGCGGCTAAATTTGGTGTCGCTACAACCACGTGCGTGAGGGTGCCATTTTGCGCACCTGATACCCCCTCAACCACCTCACCATTGCTCTCCTCCATTTCCTCCCTCTGGTCCCGGGTTACCCCTAACCCCTCTTCTAGTTCCCCCACCGGCATTCCACCGCCTTGACTATCCATGGCACGATTTTAAATTTAAGATTTTGTAAAACAAAAATTTCGGCCCACTCGTAATTTGAGCGCGCTAAGCACCTCAGGTCCGTATCTCACTCCCGGACACCAATTGTTACGGAACCCAGCGTCGGCCTATGGTTCCCCTTTGAGGGGGGATTAGTTCCCTCGATTATTGCTGACCGACGTGGTCCCTGAAGCTGCACCGCGACCTCCGAAAAGGCCGGTGAGCAGCTTCGTTCGTGAACGCGGATTGGGATGTTAATTTGCCGAGCGGATGGCAGCCGCGGCCCGAACCGTTAACAAGACTAACCCGATCCTGAAACGTTGGTCAAATCGTGCCACAGATATTCAATGAGAGAAAAGACAAAGACGACACGGATGTGAAGAAGAGGAAGACGAAGGCAAAAAGGTTTGAAATACGAATATGATTTATTACTATTTACAGGACCAAAAGAAACCAAGG